>NC_054473.1:297500-597500 GCF_017639515.1 Carcharodon carcharias
CACACACACATACACATGTACAATCTTTCCGGCGTACAGTATGACATGCCCACATGCACACTTTCCAGCGTACAGTGTGACACACACACATGTGCACTCTTTCCGGCATACAGTGTGACGCGCACACACGCACACACAAACACACACATACACACGTGCACTCTTTCCAGCGTACAGTATGACACACACACATGCACTCTTTCCAGCGTACAGTGTGACACACACACACGTGCACTCTTTCCGGCATACAGTGTGATGCGCACACACACACACACACACACAAACACACACATACACACACATACACACGTGCACTCTTTCCAGCGTACAGTATGACACACACACGCAATCTTTCCGGCGTACAGTGTGACACACACACACACACGTGCACTCTTTCCGGCATACAGTATGACACACACATATGCACTCTTTCCGGAGTACAGTGTGACACACACGTGTGCGCTCTTTCCGGCGTACAGTGTGACACACACACACACATGCACTCTTTCCGGCATACAGTGTGACATACACATGTGCGCTCTTTCCAGCGTACAGTATGACACACACACACACCCACATGCACTCCTTCCAGCGAACAGTGTGACACACACACACACATGCACTCTTTCCAGCGTACAGTGTGACACGCACACACGTGCACTCTTTCCGGCATGCAGTGTGACGCACACGCACACACACACACACACACGCATACACACATACACACACACACACGTACACTCTTTCCGGCGTACAGTATGACATGCCCACATGCACTCTTTCCAGCGTACAGTGTGACGCACACACACGTGCACTCTTTCCGGCATACAGTGTGACGCACACACACACACTAACACACACATACACACACACACACATGCACTCTTTCCGGCTTCAGTGTGACACACACACACTTGCACTCTTTCCGGCATACAGTGTGACACACACATGTGCACTCTTTCCAGTGTACAGTATGACACACACACACACACACCCACACACCCACACGCACTCCTTCCGGTGTACAGTGTGACACACACACACACACACACACACACACACACACACACGCACACACGCACACACGCACACACGCACTCTTTCCGGCATAAAGTGTGACACACACACACACCCACATGCATTCCTTTTGGCGTACAGTGTCACACACACACACACATGCACTCTTTCCGGGGTACAGTGTGACACACACACACACACACACTCTATCCAGCGTACAGTGTGACACACATACACATACACACACACATGCACTCTTTCCGACATACATAATGACACACACACATATGCACTCTTTCCGGCATACAGTGTGACACACACACACACATGCACTCTTTCCGGTGTACAGTATGACACACACACACACATGCACTCTTTCCGGCGTACAGTGTGACACACACACTCATGCACTCTTTCCAACGTACAGTGTGACACACACACACGTGCATTCTTTTCGGCATACAGTATGACACACACACACATGCACTCTTTCCGGCATAAAGTGTGACACACACCCATATGCACTCTTTCCGGCGTACAGTATGACACACACACACCTGCACTCTTTCCGGCGTACAGTATGACACACACACACACGCACGCACTCTTTCCGGCATACAGTATGACACACACACACATGCACTCTTTCCGGCATACTGTATGACACACACACACATGCACTCTTTCCGGCGTACAGTGTCACACACACACACACACACACACACACCTGCACTCTTTCCGGCGTACAGTATGACACACACACGCATTCTTTCCGGCATAAAGTGTGACACACACACACACCCACATGCACTCCTTCTGGTGTACAGTGTCACACACACACCCACATGCACTCTTTCCGGGGTACAGTGTGACACACATACACATACACACTCTATCCAGCGTACAGTGTGACACACACACACATGCGCTCTTTCCGGCATACAGTGTGACACACACACACTTGCACTCCTTCCAGCGTACAGTGTAACACACACACATACTCACATGCACTCTTTCCAGCGTACAGTGTGACACGCATACACGTGCACTCTTTCCGGCATAAAGTGTGACGCACACGCAAATACACACACACAGACATACACACATACACACACACACACACATGTACAATCTTTCCGGCGTACAGTATGACATGCCCACATGCACACTTTCCAGCGTACAGTGTGACACACACACGTGCACTCTTTCCGGCATACAGTGTGACACACACACACAAACACACACATACACACATACACACACATACACACGTGCACTCTTTCCAGCGTACAGTATGACACACACACATGCACTCTTTCCAGCGTACTTTGTGACACACACACACATGCACTCTTTCTGGCATACAGTGAGACGCACACACACACACACACCCAAACACACATACACACACATACACACGTGCACTCTTTCCAGCGTACAGTATGACCCACACACATGCAATCTTTCCGGCGTACAGTGTGACACACACACACACACACACGTGCACTCTTTCTGGCATACAGTATGACACACACACATGCACTCTTTCCGGCGTACAGTGTGACACACACATGTGCGCTCTTTCCGGCGTACAGTGTGACACACACACACACATGCACTCTTTCCGGCATACAGTGTGACACACACATGTGCGCTCTTTCCATCGTACAGTATGACACACACACACACCCACATGCACTCCTTCCAGCGTACAGTGTGACACACACACACACATGCACTCCTTCCAGCGTACAGTGTGACACGCACACACGTGCACTCTTTCCGGCATGCAGTGTGACGCACACGCACACACACACGCACACACACGCATACACACATACACACACACACGTACACTCTTTCCGGCGTACAGTATGACATGCCCACATGCACTCTTTCCAGCGTACAGTGTGACACACACACACGTGCACTCTTTCCGGCATACAGTGTGACGCACACACACACACACACATACACACACACACACACACAAGTGCACTCTTTCCAGCGTACAGTGTGACACACACACACACACACATGCACTCTTTCCGGCTTCAGTGTGACACACACACACTTGCACTCTTTCCGGCATACAGTGTGACACACACATGTGCACTCTTTCCAGTGTACAGTATGACACACACACACACCCACATGCACTCCTTCCGGTGTACAGTGTGACACACACACACCCACACACTCTTTCCGGAGTACAGTGTGACACAAACACACACACACACACACACACACACACACATACAAACACACACACACACACACACACGCACACATGCACTCTTTCCGGCATAAAGTGTGACACACACACACACCCACATGCACTCCTTCTGGCGTACAGTGTCACACACACACACACATGCACTCTTTCCGGGGTACAGTGTGACACACACACACACACACTCTATCCAGCGTACAGTGTGACACACACACACATAACCACACACATGCACTCTTTCCGACATACATAATGACACACACACACATGCACTCTTTCCGGCATACAGTGTGACACACACACACACATGCACTCTTTCTGGTGTACAGTATGACACACACACACATGCACTCTTTCCGGTGTACCGTGTGACACACACACACACATGCACTCCTTCCAGCGTACAGTGTGACACGTATACACGTGCACTCTTTCCGGCATACGGTGTGACGCACACGCAAACACACAGACACATGTGCAATCTTACCGGCGTACAGTATGACATGCCCACATGCACACTTTCCAGCGTACAGTGTGACACACACACACGTGCACTCTTTCCGGAATACAGTGTGATGCGCGCGCACACACACACACACACACACACAAACACACACATACACACACATACACACGTGCACTCTTTCCGGCGTACAGTGTGACACACACACACACGTGCACTCTTTCCGGCATACAGTATGACACACACACATGCACTCTTTCCGGCGTACAGTGTGACACACACATGTGCACTCTTTCCGGCGTACAGTGTGACACACACACACACACACATGCACTCTTTCCGGCATACAGTGTGACACACACATGTGCGCTCTTTCCAGCGTACAGTATGAATCACACACACACCCACATGCACTCCTTCCAGCATACAGTGAGACACGCACACACGTGCACTCTTTCCGGCATACAGTGTGACGCACACACACACACGCATACACACACACACGTACACTCTTTCCGGCGTACAGTATGGCATGCCCACATGCACTCTTTCCAGCGTACAGTGTGACACACACACACGTGCACCCTTTCCGGCATACAGTGTGATGCACACACACACACACACACACACACACACACACACACACAACCACACACACACACACACACACACACGTGCACTCTTTCCAGCGTACAGTGTGACACACACGCACATGCACTCTTTCCGGCATGCAGTGTGACATACACACACATATAGACACACACACACGTGCACTCTTTCTGGTGTACAGTGTGGCACACACACATATGCACTCTTTCCAGCGTAAAGTGTGACACACACACAAATGCATCCTTTCCGGCGTACAGTATGACACACACACACATGTACTCTTTCCGGCGTACAGTGTGACACACGCACACACACATGCACTCTTTCCGGCATACAGTATGACACACACACACATGTACTCTTTCTGGTGTACAGTGTGACACACACCCACGTGCACTCTTTCCGGCTTACAGTATGACACACACACACATGTACTCTTTCCGGTGTACAGTGTGACACACACCCACATGCACTCTTTCCGGTGTACAGTGTGACACACCCACACATGCACTCTTTCCGGTGTACAGTGTGACACACACACACATGCACTCTTTCTGACTTACAGTGTCACACACACACACACGCACTCTTTCCGGTGTACAGTGTGACACACACACACGTGCACTCTTTCCGGCATACAGTGTGAGACACACACTCACATGAACACTCTTTCCAGCGTACAGTGTGACACTCACACACATGCACTCTTTCCAGCATACAGTGTGACACACACACACACACACACGTGCCTCTTTCCGGCTTACAGTGTGACACACACACACATTTGTGCACTCTTTCCAGCACAGTGTGACACACACACACACACACACACACACACACACTCACACTCTTTCCGGCATGCAGTGTGACACACACACACATATAGACACACACACACACCCACATGCACTCCTTCCAGCATACAGTGTGACACGCACACACGTGCACTCTTTCCGGCATACAGTGTGACGCACACACACACACGCATACACACACACACGTACACTCTTTCCGGCGTACAGTATGGCATGCCCACATGCACTCTTTCCAGCGTACAGTGTGACACACACACACGTGCACCCTTTCCGGCATACAGTGTGACGCACACACACACACGCACACACACACACAACCACACACATACACACACACACACACACACACACACGTGCACTCTTTCCAGCGTACAGTGTGACACACACACACATGCACTCTCTCCGGCATACAGTGTGACACACACACACATGCACTCTTTCCGGCATACAGTGTGACACACACATGTGCACTCTTTCCAGCGTAAAGTATGACACACACACACACCCACATGCACTCGTTCCGGCGTACAGTGTGACACACACACACACACACCCACACACTCTTTCCAGAGTACAGTGTGACACACACACACACGCACACATGCACTCTTTCCGGCATAAAGTGTGACACACACACACACCCACATGCACTCCTTCTGGCGTACAGTGTCACACACACACACACATGCACTCTTTCCGGCATAAAGTGTGGCACACACACACACATGCACTCTTTCCGGGGTACAGTGTGACACACACACACACACACTCTATCCAGCGTACAGTGTGACACACACACACACACACACACACACATTCACTCTTTCCGACATACATAATGACACACACACACATGCACTCTTTCCGGCGTACAGTGTGACACACACACACATGCACTCTTTCCAACGTACAGTGTGACACACACACACACACATGCGCTCTTTCCGGCATACAATGTGACGCACACACACATATACACACACACACATGGACACTCTTTCCGGCGTACAGTATGTCATGCCCACATGCATTCTTTCCAGAGTAAAGTGTGACACACACACACATGCACTCTTTCCAGCATACAGTGTGACACTCACTCACATGCACTCTTTCCAGCGTACAGTGTGACACACACACACACACACATGCACTCTTTCCAGCTTACAGTGTGACACACACGCACATGTGTGCACTCTTTCCAGCATACAGTGTGACACACACACACACACACACGCATAAAAACACACACGCACTCTTTCCGGCATGCAGTGTGACACACAAACACGTGCACTCTTTCCAGCATAGTGTCACATACACGCACACATACATGTGCACTCTTTCCAGCGTATAGTGTGACACACACACACATGCACTCTTTCCGGCGTACAGTGTGACACACACACACACACACACGTGCACTCTTTCCGGCATAAAGTACGATACACACACACACACACATGCATTCTTTCCGGTATAAAGTATGATACACACACACATGTGCACTCTTTCCAGCATACAGTATGACACACACACACGTGCTCTCTTTCCGGCATAAAGTATGATACACACACACACGTGCACTCTTTCCTGCATATAGTGTGACACACACCCACATGCACTCTTTCCTTCGAAAAGTGTGACACACACCCACATGCACTCTTTCCGGCGTACAGTGTGACACACACACACACACGTGCACTCTTTCCGGCGTACAGTGTGACACACACCCACATGCACGTGCACTCTTTCCGGTGTACAGTGTGACACACACCCACATGCACTCTTTCCGGCGTACAGTGTGACACACACACACACACGTGCACTCTTTCCGGTGTACAGTGTGACACATACCCACATACACTCTTTCCAGCGTACAGTGTGACACACACACACACACACATGCACTCTTTCTGGCATACAGTGTGACACACACACATGCACGGTTTCCGGCGTACAGTGTGACACACACACACACACGTGCACTCTTTCCGGCAACAGTGTGACAAACACACATGCACTGTTTCCGGCGTACAGTGTGACACACACACGTGCACTCTTTCCAGCATACAGTGTGACGCACACACACACACACACACACACGTACACTCTTTCTGGCGTACAGTATGACACACACCCACATGCACGTGCACTCTTTCCGGTGTACAGTGTGACACACACCCACATGCACTCTTTCCGGCGTACAGTGTGACACACACCCACATGCACTCTTTCCGGCGTACAGTGTGACACACACACACACACATGCACTCTTTCCGGCGTACAGTGTGACACACACCCACATGCACTCTTTCCGGCGTACAGTGTGACACACACACACACGCACACGTGCACTCTTTCCAGTGTACAGTGTGACACACACCCACATGCACTCTTTCCGGCGTACAGTGTGACACACACACACACACACACACACACACACACACACATGCACTCTTTCTGGCATACAGTGTGAAACACACACATGCACTGTTTCCGGCGTACAGTGTGACACACACACACACACGTGCACTCTTTCTGGCATACAGTGTGACACACACACACACATACACACACACACACGTACACTCTTTCCGGCGTACAGTATGACATGCCCACATGCATTCTTTCCAGCGTAAAGTGTAACACACACACACATGTACACTCTTTCCGGCGTACAGTGTGACACACACCCACATGCACTCTTTCCGGCGTACAGTGTGACACACACCCACATGCACGTGCACTCCTTCCAGCATAAAGTGTGACACACACCCACTTGCACTCTTTCCGGCGTACAGTATGACACAACACAAACACACACACACACGTGAACTCTTTCCTGCATACAGTATGACACACACACACACGCACTCTTTCCGGTGTACGGTGTGGCACACACACGTACGCACTCTTTCTGATGTACAGTGTGACACACGCACACATGCACTCTTTGCGGCATACAGTGTGACACATACACACGTGCACTCTTTGCGGCGTACAGTGTGACACACACACACACACACACAAAAACACACACACACACACACACACACACACACACATGCACTCTTTCCAGCACACAATGTGACACACACGCACATGCACTCTTTCCGGCATGCAGTGTGACATACACACACATATAGACACACACACACGTGCACTCTTTCTGGTGTACAGTGTGGCACACACACATATGCACTCTTTCCGGTGTACTGTGTGACACACGCGCACTCTTTCCAGCGTAAAGTGTGACACACACACAAATGCATCCTTTCCGGCGTACAGTATGACACACACACACATGTACTCTTTCCGGCGTACAGTGTGACACACGCACACACACATGCACTCTTTCCGGCATACAGTATGACACACACACACATGTACTCTTTCCGGTGTACAGTGTGACACACACCCACATGCACTCTTTCCGGTGTACAGTGTGACACACACACACATGCACTCTTTCCGGTGTACAGTGTGACACACACACACATGCACTCTTTCTGACTTACAGTGTCACACACACACACACGCACTCTTTCCGGTGTACAGTGTGACACACACACACGTGCACTCTTTCCGGCATACAGTGTGACACGCACACACACGTACACTCTTTCCGGTGTACAGTGTGACACGCACACATGCATTCTTTCCAGCGTACAGTGTGACACTCACACACATGCACTCTTTCCAGCATACAGTGTGACACACACACACACACACACGTGCCTCTTTCCGGCTTACAGTGTGACACACACACACATTTGTGCACTCTTTCCAGCATAGTGTGACACACACACACACACACACACACTCACACTCTTTCCGGCATGCAGTGTGACACACACACACATATAGACACACACACACGTGCACTCTTTCCGGTGTACAGTGTGCAACACACACATGCACTCTTTCCAGCATACAGTGTCACACACATGCACACATACACGTGCACTCTTTCCGGCGTACAGTGAGACACACACACGTACTCTCTTTCCAGTGTACAGTGTGACATGCACACATGCATTCTTTCCAGCGTACAGTGTGACACTCACACACATGCACTCTTTCCAGCATACAGTGTGACACACACACACACACACACACTTGCCTCTTTCCGGCTTACAGTGTGACACACACAAACATTTGTGCACTCTTTCCGGCATGCGGTGTGACACACACACGCATATAGACACACACACACGTGCACTCTTTCCAGTGTACAGTGTGGCACACACACATGCACTCTTTCCAGCATACAGTGTCACACACATGCACACATGCACGTGCACTCTTTCCGGCATACAGTGTGACACACACACATATGCACTCTTTCTGGTGTACAGTGTGACACACACACACATGCGCACTCTTTCCGGTGTACAGTGTGACACACGCGCACTCTTTCCAGCGTAAAGTTTGACACAAACAGACATGCACTCTTTCCGGCGTACAGTGTGACACAGGCACACGTGCACTCTTTCCGGCATACAGTGTGACACACACACACACACACACACACACACACACACACACACACACACACACACACACACACACACACACACACACACACAAAAATTGGGAGAGCTGACTAACAGAATAGTCAAGCAACAGCCTGACATAGTCATCCTCACAGAATCATACCTTACAGGTAATGCTGCAGACACCAACATCACCATCCATGGGTATGTCCTGTCCCATCAGCAGGTCAGGTCCAGCAGAGGTGGTGACACAGTGGTATACAGTCAGGACGGAGTTGCCCTGGGAGTCCTCAACATTGACCCTGGACCTCATGAAGTCTCATGGCATCAGGTCAAACATAGGTAAAGAAACTTCCTGCTGATTATCATGTACCGCCCTCCCTCAGCTGACAAATCAACACTCCTCCATGTTGAACACCACTTGGAAGAAGCATTGAGGGTGGCAAGGGTGCAGAATGTACTCTGGATGGGGGACTTCAATGTCCATCACCGAGAATGTCTCGGTAGCACCGCTACTGACCGAGCTGGCCGAGTCCTAAATGACACAGCTGCTAGACTGGGTCTGCAGCAGGTGGTGAGGGAGCCAACAAAAGGGAAAAACATACTGGACCTCATCCTCACCAACCTGCCTGTCGCAGATGCATCTGTCCATGAGAAATCGGTAGGAGTGACCACCACACAGTCATTGTGGAGACTCAGTCCCACCTTCACATTGAGGATCTCCTATATCGTGTTGTGTGGCACTACCACCGTGCTAAATGAGATAGATTTTAAACTGATCTAGCAACTCAAGACTGGGCATCCATAAGGTGCTGTGGGTCATCAGCAGCAGCAGAATTGTACTCGACAACAATCTGTAACCTCATGGCCCAGCATATCCCCCACTCTACCATTACCATCAAGCCAGGGAATCAACCCTGGTTCAATGAAGAGTGCAGGGGGGCATCCCAGGAGCAGCACCAGGCATACCTAAAAATGAGGTGTCAACCTGGTGAAGCTATAACACAGGACTACTTGCCTGCCAAACAGCATAAGCAGCAAGTGATAGACAGAGCTAAGCGATCCCACAACCAATGGATCAGATCTAAGCTCTGCAGTCCTGCCACATCCAGTCGTGAATTAACCAACTCACTGGAGGAGGAGGCATCACAAATATCCCCATCCTCAGTGATGGAGGAGCCCAGCACATCAGTGCAAACGATAATTTGCTACAATCTTCAGCCAGAAGTGCCGAGTGGATGATCCATCTCAGCCTCCTCCGGAGGTCCCCAGCATCACAGATGCCAGTCTTCAGCCAATTCGATTCACTCCACGTGATATCAAGTAATGGCTGGAAAAATTCAGCAGATCTGACTGCATCTGTGGAGAGGAAGACAGAGTTAACATTTCGAGTCCGTAAGATTCTTCATCAGAACTAAAGAGAAATAGAAATGTGGTGAAATATAAGCTGGTTTGAGGTGGTGGGGTGGGGGGGCGGGGGTGCAGTGGTGTGGGACAGGTGGAGCTGGATAGAGGGCCAGTGATAGGTGGGGGTAAAGGAGAGATTGCCAAAGATGTCATAAACAAAAGGTCAAGTAGGTGTTGATGGTGGTGTTACTAGCTAAAGGAGGTGCTAATGGTGACATTAAGGGTAAAAAGCAGGATGAGCAAGTGACAGATAGCCCTAGTGGGGGATGGGATGGGAGGTGGGGAATGAAATAGCTAATTTTAAAACTTATTTCCATCCATTGTTCTATCTCTGCCTTTTAGCCTATTTCGATCCCTTCCCCCCACCCCACCCCCACTAGGGCTATCTGTCACTTGCTCGTCCTGCTTTCTACCCTTAATGACACCATTAGCACCTCCTTTAGATAATATCACCACCATCAACACCCACTCAACCTTTTGTTTATGACATCTCTGACAATCTCTCCTTTGCCTTCATCTATCACTGGCCCTCTATCCGGCTTCATCTGTCCAGCCCCCCTTTAACCAGCTTATATTTCACCAGATTTCTATTTTTCTTTAGTTCTGATGAAGAGTCATTCAGACTCGAAACGTTAACTGAATTCCTCTTCACAGATGCTGTCAGACCTGCTGAGTTTTTCCAGTAATTTTTGTTTCTGCTTAACAAGTTGCCTGTCTGGCACGTTGATGCTCTCCTGAAAGTCCATGTATAAATCTGCTGCTCGGCCTTGATCAATCTTCACTGTTAATTCACTCAATCAATGAATCAAGTCTGACAGACATGATTTGCCTTTAACTAATTTGTGCTGACTGTTCTTGATTATCCCATGACTTTCCAAATGAAAGTTTATTTTGTCCCTGATAATGGATTTCAATATTTCCCCACCACAGATGTTAGGCTGACTGGCCTGTAGTTTTCTGGTTTATTTGTCTCACCTTATTGAATAGTCCTCTGGCACTATTCCTGTATCCAAGGAGCACTGAAAGATTGTGGCCAATGCCTCGGCTATTTCTACCCATGTTTCTTTCTGTCACTTAGGAAGCATTTCATCTGGACCAGGTCATGTATCAACTTTCAGTAATGATAATCTTTTTAGTACATCTTCTCAATCTATTACTATGTTGTCCATAAAATCCCAGTTCTCCTTTAATGTAGCCTACACATCATCCGCCTCCTTTGTGAAGACAAATACAAACTACGCCTTCTATAGCCTCCTTCTGTGCCATAATGACGTTATCCTACCCACAATATCAGAAACTGTCAGATTGAGGGTAGTAATGTGGTAACCACAAGGAGAATGATAAGCACTGGATGACTCACACTAATATTTACAATTCTAAAAAGGGATTGAAGGTTTACTCAATATTATTTAGTCATTAACTTGAATTAAAATTAGTCCACATTCTATGTACTATTCTTAGAATTGTTTATATACAGATGTTGCTGATAATTAAAGTATCAATACGTATTAATATGTTTCGCTCATAGACGAGTTGCTGCAAATACTGTAGGAAACATCAAATTCAGCGTTTAACAAATATATCAGTTTCAGCCCCAAAATCTACCCCAGCACAGAAATTCCAGTCACAGCTTAATCTAAGTGCCCAGTGTTTAAAAGGTACCGTTGCAGCTCGCTGCCATAAATTACAGGTTTTACTCTTACCCAATTCTGCACTTGAGTTCACAATAACAGAGCAATTTTAGCACAGGGCCCATATAAACTTATGCAAACACTAAGAAAGGGTTAGGCTAAATCTGTCTCCAGGCAGCAGGGTACCCAAGCACATTCACTGCTGCACTGCAGACTTCAACAGAACAATCAGCCTTTTAAAATAAGGCAACAAATATCTGCCACTTTCAGGACCAAGAGCTTTCAGGATAACCCAGGTGCAGAAGGGTTAGTAAGGCAGCAGATTTGTGGTGCTGCACTTTGCCAGAGCCATACCTACCCTTCCTTTGTGAAGTGTGCACTTCACAGAGGCCATTTTTACAAGGAATCCAAATCTTCTTCAGAGGATTCTGAGTGAGTTCCAGAGGCGAGTTTGCCATGTTATTCCTCGTTCCTTTGTCTTTCTGCAAATTTAAGTCCACATGACCATCCCTGCACAGTTTGTCAATTCTTTGTCTTGCTCTCTAGGCTGCTGCTCTTCCCTGTTTGCAGCTTTACCGTGAACACCAGGTCATTAAACTGAGCGTGTCACGTGAAACCAGACTGCCAGCTACCATAAGTATCCTAATTCATGGTCACTCAGATTGTAAGGACAAAGAGGTAAAGCTAAATTCTATGTCAACAAGCTCAGACTAACATTTCATAGCATGAGTTTAAATAAATAGAGCCTATTGCAAAACATTAACCTATCCTTTCTATTGGCCGCTGACTGATCTGCTACTTATTTACAAAATGACTGTTTGAGGTTTTTGTATTTTATTCTCTCTGCTTATTCAAGTATTGGTCAAATCAGCTCTGAAACATCCTGCACTTCTGCTCAGATTATGGTTTTTTAAAAAAAAGTTCTTTAAAACAATCTAATTACAGATTAAATTACATGTTTACATGGAACCTGTCAGAATTTGTTCTACAGTCTTTCCAGAACTATTTCTTTGCAGCTTTTCTTACACACAATCCCTGGGTACTTTCTGTAATACTATCCAGTTGCTGTTCTTCATGTACAAGGTACAAACAGATAAGTTTTTCTCAGTGTTGCATCATTTTGGGTTCATTCCACGTTGTGGATCACATGTAGAAATCATGGGAAGTGGCTGTTCAAGTCAGAGCAGCCAATCACCAGCAGTGCTACAACACTAGCACCCAATCAGCTTCCTCTTCCTGACAAGAGAAAACATGCTGCAGAATAACAGTTGTTGCTGAAAACAGAATGTGCTACCAACAATCACCAAAATGTAAAACCCTGCGCAAGAATCTCAAGGCTGAATCAGTCCAGTCATCTCAGGCATCTGAAAAACCCTCAGAGCAGCACAAACCTTGCAATTATATTGTGTCTCCGGTGTAAACAACATGCCAAGGTGATTCACAAATAGACAATGATGAAAACATAGCAGGCCAAGAAGGAAGATATCTGGAAGCTAAATGGATTTATTGCTTTTATTTTAAAGGTGAGGACATAGGTCCTCTAGGGAAAGAGCAGGGCCAATTAGGGACCATAGAGGTGACCTGTGTGTGGACCCAGAAGACGTGGGTACAGTCCTCAATGAATACTTTGCGTCGGTCTCCACAATGGAAAAGGACGATGCAGATATAGACATCAGGGTGAAGGTCTGTGAAATATTAGAGGAAATTAACAGAGAGAGAGAGGAGGTACTAGTGGGTTTAGTGGCCTTAAAAGTGGATAAATCCGCAGGCCCGGACGAGATGTATCCCAGGCTGCTGAGTGAGGCAAGGGAAGAGATATCAGGGGCCCTGGCAGTAATTTTCAAATCCTCTCTGGCCACAGGTGAGGTGCCAGAGGACTGGAGGACTGCTAACATTGTCCTATTATTAAAAAAGGGAGGAAGGGATAGACCAGGAAATTACAGGCCAGTCAGTCTAACCTCAGTGGTGGGGAAGTTACTAGAAAGTATTTTGAGAGACAGAATATATCTGCACTTGTAGGGACACAGATTAATCAGGGATAGTCAGCATGGATTTGTTAAGGGAAGGTCGTGTTTGGCAAATTTGATTGAATTTTTTGAGGATGTAACTAGGAGTGTTGATGTGAGTAATGCATTTGATGTGGTCTACGTGGATTTTAGCAAGGCTTCTGATAGGTCCGACATGGCAGACTGGTCAAGAAAGTAAGAGTCCATGGGATCCAAGGCAAAGTGACACGTTGGATCCAAAATTGGCTGAGAGGCAGGAAGCAGAGGGTGATGGTAGAGGGATGTTTCTGTGACTGGAAGTCTGTTCCCAGTGGGGTTCCACAGGGCTCGGTGCTGGGGCCCTTGCTGTTTGTGGTGTACATAAATTATTTGGACTTAAATGTAGGGGGTATGATCAAGAAATTCTCAGATGACACAAAAATTGCTAGAGTGGTAAATAGTGAGGAGGATAGCTGTAAACTGCAGGAGGATATCAATGGACTGGTCAGGTGGGCAGAGCAGTGGCAAATGGAATTCACCCCGGAAAAGTGTGAGGTAAGGGGAGGCCTAACAAGGCAAAGGATTACATTATGAATGGTGGGAGCCTGGGAGGTACTGAAGATCAGAGGTATCTTGGTGTGCATATCCACAGATCCCTGAGGGGGACAGATAGATAAGGTGGTTAAGAAGGCATATGGGATACCTGCCTTTATTAATCAAGGCATAGAATACAAGAGCAGGGAGATTATGCTAGAACTATATAAAACACTGGTGAGACCACAACTGGAGTACTGTGTGCAGTTCTGGGCTCCACATTATAGGAAGGATGCGATTGTAATGGAGAGGGTGCAGAGGAGATTCACCAGGATGTTGCTTTAAACTCTTTTAAAAAGTACCTGGACCTGCACCTAAAGTGCTGTAAGCTGCAGGGCTATAGGCCAGGTGCAGGAAGGTGGGATTAGAAAGGGCACCTGGGCGGCCTTGGGCTGGCATGGACAAGATGGGCTGAATGGCCTCCTTCTGTGCTGTAATTTTCTATGGTTCTATGGTTGCCTGGGCTGGAGGGTCTGAGCTATGAGGAAAGATTGGATAGGTTGAGGTTGTTTTCCTTGGAGCAGCGAAGGTTGAGAGGGGACCTGATAGAGGTGTATAAGATTATGAGGGGCATAGATAGGAAGGCACTTTTTCCATTAGTTGAGGGGTCAATAACAAGGGGGCATAGATTTAAGGTAGGAGGTAGAAGGCTAAGAGGGGAGTTGAGGGTGGTGGAGTCTGGAACTCGCTGCCTGAAAGGGTGGTTGAGTCAGAAACTCTCGTAACATTTAAGAAGTATTTAGATATTCACTTGCGTTGCCGTAGCCTCCAGGGCTATGGGCCAAACGCTGGAAAATAAGAGTAGTCTAGTCAGAGCTTTGTTGACCGGCGTGAACACAATGGGCTGAATGGCTTCCTGTGCAGTAAACATCTTTGAGTCTATGAGAGGTGAAGAGGCAAAAATGTCATTGAAGGCACTCTCTGAGAGTAGGACTGAGGGAGACGTGACCAAAGTTGGAATGAAAAAAGGAACAAAGCACCAAACGCTGAAGTGAAATTATTGGCACATTTGGAAGGGTGAGTAAGACTAGCAAAGAACGAAGATTATGGGGAAGGCAAGCTCCTGGAAGTCTTCCTGAATTAGTGTATTGGGGATGGAAATCCAGGGGAGGGGTATGAGGATGGGGTAATGAATGGGAAGGACCAGGATGCTTGTGACAGAATTTGTAGAGAATAAGCAGGCAGCAAGGAGAACATCAGAAATAATTGAGTCTTCAGGCAATGAAAACATCTGTAAATGTTGAGGTGAGGTAAATGGTGGAGTTGAACAGGGCTGTGACAGACAAATGGAGGTAGAAATACAATGTGAGGTTTATAACTATGAACCATAAGCAGCCAGAGTGTGAAAACTGGTCAGTCTCTTCCCCCACCACCCCCACATACATTTCCTTAACAATAACCTGCATTTATATAGCACCTTTAACATAGTAAAATGCCCGAAGACATTTAACAGGAAAGTTATCAAACAAAATTTGACACTGATCTCTCCCCACTTAAAGCCCCTTGCTGGAGCCTGGTTTAATGAGTTCAAATCACCCCCTTCCATTGCACTGCAACCTCCACTCCCTGCCCCAAAACTAACTTGATCTTCATTTCTTGTTCTTCAAGTCTTCACAGTAACTACTGGTAGGTGATTGAACCATTGAGGCATTGTAACCGAACTCACTGCCTTACCACTTTATGATTATATATACTCATTTGGGCAGAAGTGACTAAACAGCGAAGAGAAGGAGGCTCCCACTGATTTTTCACCTCCCTAGCCCAGGGGATAGGATCAATTGGCTGGTGTGCAGCATAAAAGCCAGATAGACCTATTGAGAAACTGGCCTGGTTCTGTAATTTCTATCTGATTTGGAACCATAGAACCATCGAAAAATTACGGCACAGAAAAAGGCCATTCAGCCCATCGTGTCTGCATCAGCTGAAAAATCTTGCTGTCCATTCTAATCCCACCTTCCAGCACCAGGTCCATGGCTTTTCAGATAACAGCATTTCACGTGCAGATCTTAATTCATCTTAAGGGGAAATTTCTCCTAAGGAGTCAGATTAAGATGGTTACCACATATACTTATGTAAAAGCCAAGTCTCTATGACTAAATTTTTAGCCAAAAAGTAGAGGGTTGACTCTTACATGAGTAATATTTTCGAGGGTTGAAATCCACCCTCTCCCATCATCTCCATGGAGACATATTAATTTGTGTAAACTAAATTGATCAAATTCATCAAAATCAAAAGCCACATATACAAATTTCATTCAGTTCTTTTCATGTTGTCTTCACTAACACTGTGTTCTTTCCGACTGTGCCCACCATTCAACTGGCTGGCATGTCAAAATTCCTTGGAGTCTCATCCATATTCCCAATACAGGCCAATCTGGATCTGTCCTATTTCCAATGTTTGATTGTAAGCCGCTAAAATGCGCAAAGCCTTTCATTAAGTTCTGTTGGGAGACGGTGTGAAAGCTTCATCTTCTGTCACAGTACAAAATGATTTCTCTTCAGAAACCTGGTGCATGGTACAGGTCTGGCTTTGAAACCTGCAATGCTGAATTTTTTTGCTTGTTTCACGGTGAGAATTTGGATAGATCCACGAGAAACTGAGAACATTCTGGGGACTTCACTGACATAGTTTGCGATTCCATTTTCCAGTTGTGGCCACATGCCAGGCTTTGCTCTGTTCACACATTTATTCTTAGGCATCCGCCTAAGCAGCATAGAGAGCATCCTCCCTTCTCTAACATTTATCTTCGATATCTTGAAATCTTTAGCTATTGCACAATTATTTGTCTGCTCTGCAACCTCAATGGTTTTAAATTTGAACTGGGCTGCGTATCTACCATTCCTTCCTAATACCATGTTACCATATTAGAGGGCGGGAATGGCAGGAACACGGTGCATATCAATGAGGTGGGTAACCTTGACATCACGAGCTGATGTGCGCAGACATGAGGAGCTGAACAGCCACCTTCAATGTTGAGCTATTCTCTCAGTCTATCAAAGAGTAGGTTTGCACCAGGGCAAGTCTTACCTCAGCGATGAGTGGGGTTGTTAAGTACAAAGATTTTAGCTAATGTTAGCCAAAAGTCAGGGGATGACTTTTACACAAGTTGACCACTACTGGAGGATAAACAATAATTCAGCACCGAGCAGGAATCAAGCCTGTACCTTTCTTGATATGACTAGCTAGGCTCTCCAACTGGCAGCAGTTACTGGTTTGAACTTCGGTCTGCTGTAACCATTCACACTTCCTCCGGATCCATCTTTTGTTTTTTTGACTTATCCCATTACAATTCCCTTTCTCTTGCACCACCATCTCTTTGTCATCGAATCACTTGTGCCCTCCATTGCAACACAAAGCTTTTTTGTTCTTTTGCTGCACCCTTTTCCCTGATTCTGTTCTTCCTTAAAAGCTGTGAAATCTCCAATATCTCTAGGTTCTGATGATAGCTCACTGACCTGAAACATTAACTCTGTTTCTCTCTCTACAGATGCTGCCAGACCAGTTGAGGATTTCCAGCATTTACCGGTTGGAATCTTGTGGAGGCAATGGGGGCCCATCTGGAGAACCAGCAAAACCCCCAGCCATGTGTCGCCTCTCTTCAGGAAGGCCCACTGCATCCTGTGCCACTCAGGTACTTAGCAGACCGACAGAGGGCCTCCCCCAGGATCAAGGACCCCAGGGATAGACGTCTGGCCGAGGGCTGCCAGCCAATCAGAGGTCAGCAGCTCTATTGAATGGCAGCATCACTGGAGAGATGGCAGTTGCCCACATCCTGTGAATGAATAATAATAAAAAAAGAACCAAATCACTGGTAAACAAAGAAGACTCAGATACCCTCTAGTTTCAGGAACACCAGGAAACCTGTACAGAGTCAGCAATAAACCAGCAGAGGCCCAGTGAGAAATTCCCCCCAAAAACATACAGAAATCGGCTGCACCCACAACACACCCAGAACACGAATATACAGACAAACATACAAATTAGGAGTAGGAGGCCACTCGGCCCCTCGAGCCTGATCCACCATTCATACAATCATGGCTGATCTGATTGTAACCTCAACTAGAGGGTAACTCCACATTCCCACCTACTGCCAATAAACTTTCACCTCCTTGTTAATCAAGAATCTGTCTAGCTCTGCCTTAAAAATATTCAAAGACTCTGCTTCCACTGTCTTTTGAGGAAGAGAGTTCCAAAGATACTCAACCCTCTGAGAGAAAGCATTTCTCCTCATCTCTGTCTTAAATGGGTGACCCCTTATTTTTAAACAGTGACCCCTAGTTCTAGATTCTCCCACAAGGGAAACACCCTCTCCACATCCCCCCTGTCAAGACCCCTCAGGATCTTAAATGTTTCATTCAAGTCGCCTCTAACTCTTCTAAACTCCAGTGGATACAAGCCTAACCTGTCCAGCCTTTCCTCATAAGACAACCCACCCATTCCAGGTATTAGTCCAATAAACCTTTTCTGAACTGCTTCCAATGCATTTACATCCTTTCTTAAATAAGGAGACCAATACTGTATAGAATCTCCAGATGTGGTCTCACCAATGCCCTGTATAACTGAAGCATAACCTCCCTACTTTTATATTCAATACCCCTCACAATGAATGATAACATTCTATTAGCTTTCCTAATTACTTGCTGTACCTTCATATGAAACTTTTGTGGTTCATGCGCTAGGAGACCCCGATCCCTCTGCATCTCAGAGCTCTGCCATCTCTCACTGTTTAGATATGTTTTTTTTATTATTCTTCCTGCAAAAATGGACAATTTCACATTTTCTCACATTATACTCCATTTGCCAGATCTTTGCCCACTCACTTAACCTATTTACACCTTTTGTAGTCTCTTGTCCTCTTCACAACTTACTTTCCTACCTATTTTTGTGTCATCAGTCAAATTTAGCAACTATGCCATCCATCCCTTCATCCAAGTCATTTATATAAATTGTAAACAGTTGAGGTCCCAGCACTGATCCGTGTGGCACAGCACTCGTCACATCCTGCCAAAAAGACCCATTTATGCCAACTCTCTGTTTCCTGTTAGCCAGCCAATCTTCTATCCATGCCAATATTTTCTCCCTATACCGTGAGCTTTTATTTCTGTAATAACCTTTGATGTGGCATCTATCAAATGCCTTCTGGAAATCCAAGTACAGAACATCCACTGGTTCCCCTTTATCCACAGCACATGTGACTCCTTCAAAGCACTTTAATAAATTGGTTAAACATGATTTCCCTTTCACTAAACCATGTTGACTCTGCCTGATTACCTTGAATTTTTCTAAGTGCCCTGTTATAACGTTGTTAATAATAGCTTCTAACATTTTCCCTTTGACAGATGTTAAGCTAACTGGCCTATGGTTTCCTGCTTTCTCTCTCCCTCCCTTTTTGAGTAAAGGAGTTACATTCACTAATTTCCAGTCTAGTGGACCTTCCCTGGATGTAGGGAATTTTGGCAAATTAAACCAATGCAGCAACTATCTCACTAGCCACTCCTTTTCAGACCCCAGGATGAAGTCCATCAGAATCCCGGGACTTATCAGCCCACAGACCCAACAGTTCACTCAGTACCACTTCCCTGGTGATTGTCATTTTCTTGAATTTCTCCTTTCCTTCCATTTCCAGATTTACCTCTATTTCTGGGATGTTACTTTATCCTCTATTGTGGAGACCGATGCAAAATACATGTAAAATTCATCTGCCAACTCCTTATTTTCCATTATTAATTCCCCAGCTTCGCTTTCATCCCAGGGTCTTAAAAGAAGTGGCCAGAGGGATACTTCATGGGTTGGTTTTAATTTACCAAAATACCCTTGATTGAAGGAAGGTCCATCAGATTGGAAAATAGCTAATGTATCTCATTAACTTTTCTTTTTTAAACATCTATAGAAACTCTTACTGTCTTTATATTTCTAGCTGGCTTTCTCTCATACTCTAATTTCTCCTTCCTTATTAATCTTATTGTCATTCTTTGATTTTTTTTTATATTGTGTCCAATTATCTGCTTTCTCTTTAGGTTTGATACTATCGTTAACTTTTTAGTTACTCACAGATGGCAGATCCTCCCCTTGGAATTTTTCTTTCTTGTAGAAACGTATTTATTCTGTGTATTCTGAAATATCCCTTTTTAATATCTGCCACTGCACCTCCATTGACCTATCCCTTAACCTCATTTGCCAGCTCACGTTAGCTAGTTCTGCTTTCATACCCTCATAATTACCAAAATGCTAGTCTTAAACCCACTCTTCTCTCCCTTAAACTGATGTAAAATTCAATTATGGTTAGCTCTGGAATGTGCTGTTCTAAGAAACTACCCCAAAACACTATGGGCTGAATTTTGTCGTCGGTGAGCAGGGGGTGGGGCCTGCTTGCCAACACGCAAAATGATGCCGGATGTCGTCGGGGGGAAACCCCTGATGTCATCCCGGCCCATTTAAACTTTCAGGAAGGCGGGGGCGCAGCGAGATTAGCTGAGGCCATTAACAGGATAATTAACACAATTAAAGGACCAGTCTGTCCAACCTTAACGTTGTCGGGTCGGCCAGGAGCCCCAGCGGCAACTAGAGAAAACATGAAACCTCATCCAGTGGCGGGACGAGCTTTCATGCAGGGCAGCACTTAGCCTCAGGGAGATGTGCGCTTTATCGTGCGCATGCGTGAAAGAGCACATTCTCGCATTTGGGGAATCCCTCCTCCCCCACCCGCACAGGGAGCGGATAGTGCTTCTCGCCGGACGTCACGCTGGATGGGTCTTAATTGGCCCGCCCACTTAAAATGGCGGTGGGGCCCACTTCTCCGGCGGGGATCGACTCCCCACCCGCTGGAGATTGGGTTGGGCCTGCCCGGTAGGCAGAAAATTCTGCCTTATGAACTCTTCATCTAGGCTACCTTTGTCCATCTGATTTTTCCAGTCTATATGTAGATTAAAATCCCCCATGACTATCACGTACCTTTCTGACATTTCTTCCTTTGTACCCGGTCCAACCATCTGATTCCTGTTAGGAGGCCTGTACACCACTCCCACAAGTGACTTTGTGCCTTTATCATTTCTCATTTCTACCCAAACTGCTTCTACCCCCTGGTTTCCTGAACTTAAGTTATCTCTCTCTAATGTGCTAATACCATCATTAATTAACAGAGCCGCCCCTCCACCTAACTTCCTGCCCTTTCTAAAAGTCATGTACCCTTCAATATTCCGGTTCCAATCTATGTCATCTTGCAGCCATGTCTCTGCAATGGCTATCAGATTGTACTTATTTATTTCTGTTAGCACCCTCAAGCGTTAGCGCTGATTTGTTTCGAATGCTATGTGTATTCAGATCCAGATCTTTAGTTTTGTTCTTTTATTAATTTTGTAACCTCTAACCTTATCTGCTGATTTGTTCTTAGATTTGTGCTCTCTGTCCCTTCCTGTCACTTTGTTTATCATTCTCCATATTAATACCTTTCTTTCTTGCCTTGTCGCTACTCTTTGATTTACCACATCTTCCCAAATTTAATCCCTTGCCCCCACTATTTAGTTTCAAACCAACTCTATTTACCTAGTTGTGTGTCTCACTAGAACACTGGTCCCAGCACATTTCAGGTACCAACTGTACAGCCCCCACTTTCCCCAGTAGTGGTACCAGTGCCCCATAAACCAGAATCCACTTCTCCCACATCAGTCTTTGAGCCACATGTTCATCTCTCTAATTTTATTTATTAATCCCAATTTTCACAGAGATCAGGTAATAATCCAGAGATTATTACCTTTGAGATTCTTTTTTTTAATTTAGTGCCCAGCTCCCCATACCCTCTATGCAGAACCTCTTTCCTAGTTCTACCTATGTCGTTGGTACCTAAATGGACGATGACTGGATCCTCCCCCTCCCACTGTAATTTCCTCTCCAGCTGCAATATCCCAAATCCTGGCACCGGGCAGGCAATGCAGCCTTCTGGATTCTCGCTCTCGGCTGCAGAGATCAGTATCTATCCCCCTGACTATACCGTCCCCCACTACCACTATGTTCCTTTTTAGCTGCCCCCAGTTGAATGGCTTCCTATACCATACTGCAGCCCTCGCTCTTGTTCATACAAGCTGCAAGAACCTTGAACTTGTTAGTCAGCTGCAAGGACTGAGGCCCCTCCGCTCCTACCTTCTCGATCCCCTTACCTGCCTGTCTCACAGTCATAAGCTCCTGTCCCTGACCACTGACCAAGTCAGATGACATTAACCTAAGGAGTGTGACTGCTTTCTGGAGCAAAGTTTCCAGGTAACTTTCCCTCTCCTTGATGAGTCACAATGTCTGCAGCTCAGCCTCCAACTCATTAACTCTTGAGCTGAAGCTCCTTGAGCTGCAGACACTTACTGCAGCTGTGGTTGCCATGGATTGCAGTGGCATCCAGGAGCTCCCACATGCTGCAGCCCTGACACATCACCCTGTCCTGCTGTAATTATTGTGTTAATTAATTACATTTATTTTTCTTAATTAATTTATAGTTCCCCACTTCACCGAACTCCCAGCTTGACACTCTGTGCAGACGAAGCAGCATGAAGGAGCCCCTGTTTTATACTTCCAGAAAAACAAATAAGTCAAGTTTGAAAACCAGTTTAAGTTAGTGACCTAATTAACTAGCTGCAGCTGCTCTCAGAGAGCTGGATATTCCTGTTTAAGGTTTGAACAAACTTAACCTCTCTTAACTTAAAGAGTAATTTTTAGTTGATTGCTAAATTGAAGAAAAAACTAGACTTGAGAGAAATTGACCCTTAAAATTCCCTCACTCACCAGCAATTAGAAACTCCCCCAAAAACCTAATGCAGTAAAGATTCTCGAGAATCAGGGATGAGGAACTTTAATTTCAATGATAGATTGGAAAAGTTGGGACTGTTTTCCTTTGTTCCAACTAGGGTGGGAGGAGTGCACCATCTGTCTTTATTCCACTACCTCACAGATCACAAAATATAGTTAAATGATTTCTCCAGCTAGCTATATGGTCTTGGAAGTTTATTATTGTCAAATAGAAAGGCAAAGTTTATTAATCTACATTATGAAATCTGAAAGTATAATAATTATTCTAAATACCCTAGCTCTCTCTCTCTCACACACACCAAAAAAATAGAGGAATTCTGCCAAAAGTCAGTTATTCAAGGGAAAGGACAGATGGTGGAGTCCTTGAAAAGGTGTCCGGGTTGTACGGTTGGTCTCTCTGTGTTGGTCTGTGAAACAATCGATGACTCTTTCACTACTTTTCAGGTGGACTTTGCAGAAAACTTGCTGTCAGTCGATTTCAGAACGTTGGGTGACTTCAGAGTAACTTCCATTCACTCTCTGCTTTGGGACTGGGTCTGGAGCTTCAGGAGCTGCTGCCTTCTTTACTCAAGCAGTTGATCCTTCTTGTTTTCTCCCCAAAGCAAATGCAGCCAATCAGTTTCTAAACACAGATTTCCAGGAAGGGTTTTTTCCCCAAAGCCATAAACCACCATGTGACCCTTTTGTAAACAGTCCGCCGGGACCAAGAGGTTTCCAGTTTCTCTAAAACTGCTTAATTACCTTTTCCTGTGAAATGCTGTCTTTTCCAGGAACAGCAGCAACCAGAGTCCTCACATTAACCTTTTAATGGACAGTGTCTTTTAAAAACACACATTCTTCCAGAATGTTCTTCGTCCTTGAAGATGAACCACTTTCTGTGATTAAAGCGTTTACGAAACCTTGGTTAAGGCCGAGAGGAGATTTGAGAGAGGTATTCAAAATCATGAGGGAGAAACTGTTCCCATTGTAGAAAGATCAAGAACAAGTGCACAGCGATTTAAGGTGAATGGCAAAAGAGGCAATGGCACCATGAGAAAAAATGGTTTATCATAGCGAATAGATTAGGATCTGGAATGCACTGTCTGGGAGTGTGGGGGAGACAGGGTCAATCGAGTGGGTTAGGGCTTGGAATGCACTGTCTGAGAGTGTGGGGGAGACAGGGTCAATCGAGTGGTTAGGATATGGAATGCACTGCCTGAGAGTGTGGGGGAGACAGGGTCAATCGAGTGGTTAGGATATGGAATGCACTGCCTGAGAGTGTGGGGGAGACAGGGTCAATCGAGTGGTTAGGGTTTGGAATGCACTGTCTGAGAGTGTGGGGGAGACAGGGTCAATCGAGTGGTTAGGATCTGGGGTGCACTGTCTGCAAGTGTGGTGGAGACAAGGTCAATTGAGTGGTTAGGGTTTGGAATGCACTGTCTGAGACTGTGGTGGAGACAGGGTCAATCGAGTGGTTAGGATATGGAATGCACTGCCTGAGAGTGTGGGGGAGACAGGGTCAATCGAGTGGTTAGGATCTGGAATACACTGCCTGAGAGTGTGGGGGAGACAGGGTCAATCGAATGGTTAGGGTTTGGAATGCACTGTCTGAGAGTGTGGGGGAGACAGGGTCAATCGAGTGGTTAGGATCTGGGGTGCACTGTCTGCAAGTGTGGTGGAGACAAGGTCAATTGAGTGGTTAGGATTTGGAATGCACTGTCTGAGACTGTGGTGGAGACAGGGTCAATCGAGTGGTTAGGATATGGAATGCACTGCCTGAGAGTGTGGGGGAGACAGGGTCAATCGAGTGGTTAGGATATGGAATGCACTGCCTGAGAGTGTGGGGGAGACAGGGTCAATCGAGTGGTTAGGGTTTGGAATGCACTGTCTGAGAGTGTGGGGGAGACAGGGTCAATCGAGTGGTTAGGATCTGGGGTGCACTGTCTGCAAGTGTGGTGGAGACAAGGTCAATTGAGTGGTTAGGGTTTGGAATGCACTGTCTGAGACTGTGGTGGAGACAGGGTCAATCGAGTGGTTAGGATATGGAATGCACTGCCTGAGAGTGTGGGGGAGACAGGGTCAATCGAGTGGTTAGGATCTGGAATACACTGCCTGAGAGTGTGGGGGAGACAGGGTCAATCGAATGGTTAGGGTTTGGAATGCACTGTCTGAGAGTGTGGGGGAGACAGGGTCAATCGAGTGGTTAGGATCTGGGGTGCACTGTCTGCAAGTGTGGTGGAGACAAGGTCAATTGAGTGGTTAGGGTTTGGAATGCACTGTCTGAGACTGTGGTGGAGACAGGGTCAATCGAGTGGTTAGGATATGGAATGCACTGCCTGAGAGTGTGGGGGAGACAGGGTCAATCGAGTGGTTAGGATATGGAATGCACTGCCTGAGAGTGTGGGGGAGACAGGGTCAATCGAGTGGTTAGGGTTTGGAATGCACTGTCTGAGAGTGTGGGGGAGACAGGGTCAATCGAGTGGTTAGGATCTGGGGTGCACTGTCTGCAAGTGTGGTGGAGACAAGGTCAATTGAGTGGTTAGGGTTTGGAATGCACTGTCTGAGACTGTGGTGGAGACAGGGTCAATCGAGTGGTTAGGATATGGAATGCACTGCCTGAGAGTGTGGGGGAGACAGGGTCAATCGAGTGGTTAGGATATGGAATGCACTGCCTGAGAGTGTGGGGGAGACAGGGTCAATCGAGTGGTTAGGGTTTGGAATGCACTGTCTGAGAGTGTGGGGGAGACAGGGTCAATCAAGTGGTTAGGATCTGGGATGCACTATCTGCAAGTGTGGTGGAGACAGGGTCAATCGAGTGGTTAGGGTCTGGAATGCACTGTCTGAGAGTGTGGTGGAGACAAGGTCATTCAAGGTATTCAAAAAACAATTTAATAATTATCTGAAAAGAAAAAAATTGGCAGAGTTATGGGGAAAAGGCAGGTT
The DNA here is from genome assembly GCF_017639515.1 of Carcharodon carcharias. Lineage (NCBI taxonomy): Eukaryota > Metazoa > Chordata > Chondrichthyes > Lamniformes > Lamnidae > Carcharodon > Carcharodon carcharias. The sequence goes on from NC_054473.1 coordinate 324,460, forward strand.
AATGGGACACATTGAACAGAATGGCTTGCCACTGCTGTAACCATTCTATGACTATGGTTAATGGCCGGCAGTTTTATGTGTGGTGTTGAAAAGATTTGTCCAAGTTTAAAAGCTCACAGCCTTGTGTGTGTGTATATATATTGACAATCCAATGAGGAAGTTGTTCAATATGCAAACAAGCTAAAGAAAGCAAGAGGGTGAGACTTGCATCACATCCTGTCACATGTTAACAGGCCAGGAGGTGGCAGAGTTGTCTGCACAACAGGAACAGCCTATCTCACTTTGCAAAACTGCTCAAACCAAAAAAGTCTCATAACAGCAAAAATACAATAAAAACAAAGCATAATCAATAAGGATCTCATCCTCCAAAAACAGTGCTGCCAAGAGAGAGCACTGATAGCAAATATTTCCACAAAAATGAATCCCTCCAAAGATCGTTTCTTAGATGTCCGTGGTCAGTCCCAAGCTGAAATTAAACTTTCTCTTAACATAACTTTAATTCGGATTGTATTTTTGTTAGATTTCTGTTGACCAGCAGCAATAAAAAGCTCACAGGATCACCTGACCAAACATAGCTGAGACATCAACCTATAACCCGTGCAAGTCTGAGGCTGGGAATCCTGCGATGAGTAACTCAACTCCTGACTCCCCAAAAGCCTGTCCACCATCTACACGGCACAACTCAGAAGTGTGATCACAGATTCTCACTCTCTTATTGTCTGCTCTGAACTGATGTGTTTGGCTGCAGTCAAGTGCTTCAGTTGGGGTTTGGTGACTGCGGGAGTTCAGTGAGGAGGGAGGAGGTGCTCCTTTCTTTTCCAACCTTTCCTCAGGAAGAAGAGCGACGGCCTTGGTAAGGAGCTGGTGAGTGAATCAGAAAAGTGCAATATTTTTAAGCAAGTTGCTATATTTGGGGATTTAACTGAGAAGCTCCAGGAAAAAGGGAAATTTTGGGCCAATACAATAAAGTTATATCAATAATTCAAAGTAGAATTAATGTAAGGGAAGTAGAGTTAAGACATGGCAGGACAGCTCAGTCAAATGGAATGTGTGTCCTGTAATATGTGTGAAGTCATGGACGCTACTAGTGTCCGAGACGACCACATGTGCAGGAAGTGCTGTCAGCTGCAGGGACTTGAGCTCTGGGTTTCAGAGCTCGAGCGGCGGCTGGAGTCAGTGTGGTGCATCCGGGAGGCTGGGATCTTCGTGGATAGTACGTTCAGAGAGGTGGTCACACCACAGCTTAAGGGCCTGGAGACAGAGAGGGAATGGGTGACCACCAGACAGTCCAAGAGAAGTAGGCAGATAGTGCAGGAGTCCCCTGGGATCCCGCTCACAAATCAGTTTTCAGTTTTGGAAACTGGTTCCTCAGAGGAGTGCAGTCAGAGCCAAGTTTGTGGCACCACAAGTGGTACAGGAGGGGAGGAAGAAGAAAGAAAGAGCTATAGTGATAGGGGATTCACTGGTTAGGGGAGCAGACAGGCATTTCTGTGGCTGTAGACGTGACTCCAGGATGGTATCTTCCTGGTGCCATGGTCAAGGATATCACAGAGCGGTTGCAGGATATTCTTCTGGGGGAGGGTGATCAGCCAGGAGTTATGGTCCACATTGGTACCAATGGCTTAGGCAGGAAGGGGGATGTGGTCCTGTAATCAGAATTTAGGGAGCAAGGTAGAAAATTAATAAGCAGGACCTCAAATGTAGTAACCTCTGGATTTCTCCCAGTGCCACGTGCCAGTGAGGACAGAAATAGGAGGATAAGGCAGATGAATGCATGGCTGGAAAGATAGTGCAGGAGGGAGGGCTTTAGATTCCTGGGACACTGGGACTGGCTCTGGGGGAGATGGCACCTGTACAAGCAGGGCGGGCTGCACCTGAACAGAGCTGGGACTGAGTTCCTTGCTAGTGCTGTTGGGAGGGCTTTAAACTAACACAGCAGGGGTGTGGGAGCCAAGAGAAATATTAGCGGAATACCAGGGTAGATAGAACTGGGTGTTAAATATTCCCAGGTACAATGTGTTCAGAAAAGATAGGAAAGGGAGGAAAGGAGGAGGGGTGGTGGTATTGATTAAGGAGAGCATTGCAGTGCTGGAGAAAGAGGATGTCCCAGAGAGTTCAAGGACAGAATCTATTTGGCCAGAGCTAAGGAACAAAAACGATGCAATTACATTGCTCAGTGTTGTCTATAGGCCCCCAAATAGTGAGAAGGATGTAGAAGAACAAATCTGCAGGGAAATTACAGAGCGATGCAGGCATTATAGAGTAGTTATAATGGGGACTTTAATTACCTGAATATAGACTGGGACAGGGATAATGTAAAGGGTGGACAGGGGAAAAGTTCCTAGATTGTGTTCAGGAGAATTTTCTACAGCAGTTAGTGTCCAATCCAACAAGAAAAGACGCACTGTTGGACCTGGATCTTTGAAAGGGGGCCAAGTAGATCAAGTGTCAGTGGGGGGGCATTTAGGAGACAGTGATCATTGTATCGTACATTTTAGGATGATAGAAAAGGACGATAGGCAATCCAGAGTAAGACTAATTAACTGGATGAGAGCCGACTTGGATGGGGCAGGAATGGAGCTGGGCCAGAGAGACTGGAAGGAAAGATTGGTGGGAAAAACTGTAGCTGACTCTTCCACCCTGGGAAAAAGCTTCTGATTACTAGAGGACATAGATTTAAGATGAGGAGAAAACTCTAGAGGAGATGTGCAGGGCAAGTTTTTTACGCAGAGGGTAGTGAGTGTCTGGAATTCGCTGCCAGAGGAGGTGGTGGAAGCAGGTACGATAGTGGTGTTTAAGAGGCAGCTCGACAAATACATGAATAGGATGGGAATAGAGGGATACGGACCCGGAAGTGCAAAATGTTTTAGTTGACGGGCAATATGATCGGCGCAGGCTTGGAGGGCTGAAGGGCCTGTTCCTGTGCTGTACTTTTCTATGTTCTTTGTTCTTTGTTCTATACAAGATCCTGAACAGCCTTGACAAGGTGGATGTGGAAAGGATGTTTCCTCTTGTGGTGAGTCCAGAACTAGGGGTCACTGTCTTAAAATTAGGGGTCGCCCTTTTAGGACAGAGATGAGGGGAAATTTTTTCCATGCCACTCATAATTTTGTAAACTTCTATCAAGTCGCCCCTCAATCTCCGTCGCTCTAGTGAGAACAATCCAAGTTTCTCCAACCTCTCCTCATAGCTAATAATCTCCAGACCAGGCAGCATCCTGGTAAACCTCCTCTGGACCCTCTCCAATGCCTCCATATCCTTCTGGTAATGTGGCGACCAGAATTGCACGCAATATTCCAGGTGTGGCCTAACCAAAGTTCTATACAGCTGCAGCATGACCTCCCAGCTTTTATACTCAATACCCCTGCCAATGAAGGCAAGCATACCATATGCCTTCCTGACTACCTTATCCACCTGCGTTGACACTTTCAGTGACCTGTGGACCTGTACACCCAGATCCCTCTGCCCATCAATGCACTTAAGGGTGCTACCATTTACTGTATAATTCCTACCTGTATTAGACCTTCCAAATTGCATTATCTCACATTTGTCTGGATTAAACTCCATCTGCCTATCTCCGCCCAAGTCTCCAACTGATCCATATCCCGTTGTATCCTTTGACAATCCTCTTCAATATCTGCAACTCCTCCAACCTTAGTGTCGTCTGAAAACTTACTAATTAGCCCAGTTACATTTTCCTCCAAATCATTTACAAATACTACAAACAGCAAAGGTACCAGCATTGATCCCTGCAGAACTCCACTAGTCACAGCTATCCATTCAGAAAAGCACCCTTCCACTGCTATCCTCTGTCTTCTATGACCAAGCCAATTCTGTATCCATCTTGCTAGCTCACCTCTGATCCCATGCAACTTTACCTTCTGTACCAGTCTGCCATGAGGGACCTTGTCAAAGGCCTTACTGAAATCCATGTATATAACATCCACTACCCTGTCATCATCGATCATCTTTGTCACTTCCTTGATCAAGTTAGTGAGGCACGACCTCCCCTTCACAAAACCATGCTGCCTCTCACTAATACGCCCATTTGCTTCCAAATGGTAGTAAATCCTGTCATGAAGAATCTTCCCCAATAATTTCCCTACCACTGACGTAAGGCTCACCGGCCTTTAATTTCCTGGATTATCCCTGCTACCCTTCTTAAACAATGGAACAACATTGGCCATTTTCCAGTCCTCTGGGACCTCACCTGTAGCCAGTGAGGATACAAAGATTTCTGTCAAGGCCCCAGCAATCTCCTCCCTTGCCTCCCTCAGTACTCTGGGGTAGATCCCATCTGGCCCTGGGGACTTATCCACCTTAATATTCTTCAAGACGCCTAACACCTCCTCTCTCTTATACTTCAATCAAATCACTCCTTAACTCTTCTAAACTCCATTGGAAACAAGCCCAGTCTGTCCAACCTTTCCTCATAAGACAACCCACTCATTCCAGGTATCAATCTAGTAAACCTCCTCTGAACTGCCTCCAACACATTTACATCCTTCCTTAAATAAGAGATTAAAAACAGCGCGAGAGGAGAGTCAGTCAGGAGATTGAAAACAGCGTGAGAGGAGAGGTGATTGGGAGATTGAAAATAAAAGGAGGGGAAGCTGAAGAGGAGCGCCCAGCGTGTGAGTGGCCCAGTGAAGGAGTGGAACTTTGAGGCTTTGGCTCGAGAGGCTTCGGCAAGCAGAGGCTGAGGAGGAGCTTGCTCCCAGTGAGGTAAGGCCGGGTAAGGTCCTTTCAGTAAATTAGGAGTAGGTAATGGAGGCAGCAGTTGGGGCAGTCGAGTGCACCAAATGCAGCATGTGGGAAGTCTGGGACAGCACAATTGTCCCTGATGACTACACCTGCAAAAGGTGCATCCAGCTGCAGCTCCTGAGAAGCCGAGATAGGGAACTGGAGCTGGAGCTGGATGAACTTCGGATCATTTGGGAGGCAGAGGCAATAATAGACAGGAGTTTCAGGGAGACAGTCACCCCTAAAAATCAGGAGGCAGGCAGCTGGGTGACTGTCAGGAGAGGGAAGGGGAATAGACAGAAAGAGCAGAGCACCCCTGTGGCCATTCCCATCAACAATAGGTATACCGTTTGGATACTGTTGGTGTGGATGACCTACCAGGGACAAGTTGTAGTGGTCACGTCTCTGGCACCGAAACTGGACCCTCAGCTTAGAAAGGAAGGAGGGAAAAGAGGAGAGCAGTAGTGATAGGGGATTCGATAGTTAGGGGGACAGATAGGAGGTTCTGTGGGAGAGATCGAGAATCCCGGATGGTCTGTTGCCTCCCTGGTGCCAGGGTCCGTGATATCTCAGATCGAGTTCTCAGTATTCTCTGGGGGGAGGGTGAGCAGCCAGATGTCGTGATCCATGTAGGGACCAATGAGGTGGATAGGAAGGAGGAGGAGGTCCTGCAAAGAGAGTTTAGGGAGTTAGGTGCTAAGTTGAAGGACAGGACCTCCAGGGTTACGATCTCAGGAGTGCTACCCGTGCCACGTGCTAGTGAGGCTAGAAATAGGAGGATAATGCAGCTAAATACGTGGCTAAGGAGATGGTGCAGGAGGGAGGGCTTCATGTTTCTGGACAATTGGGCTCTGTTCCAGGGAAGGTGGGACCTGTTCCAACGGGATGGTTTGCACCTGAACTGGAGGGGGACTAACATCCTTGTGGGTAGGTTTGCTGGTGCTGCTCTGGGGCGTTTAAACTAGATTTGCAGGGGGAGGGGAACCAGAGTGTTAGAGCAGATAGTGAGGTGGAGGAGGATAAAGGTCAAGCAAGGAATGCATGTATAGACAGAAATCAAAGGTTTGTATGTGATAGAAATGTTCTCAGGTGCATCTATTTCAATGCAAGGAGTATTGTCGGAAAGGCAGATGAGCTTAGGGCGTGGATTGGCACGTGGGATTACCACATTATTGCTATTAGTGAGACTTGGTTGCAGGTGGGGCAGGACTGGCAGCTCAATGTTCCGGGGTTCCGTTGTTTCAGATGTGATAGAGGGGGAGGGATGAAAGGGGGTGGAGTGACATTACTAGTCAGGGAAAATATCACAGCTGTGCATAAGCAGGACAGCCCGGAGGGCTCGTCTACAGAGGCCATATGGGTGGAGCTGAGGAATGGGAAAGGTGTGACCACACTAATAGGGTTGTATTATAGACCGCCCAATCGTCAGAGAGAATTGGAGGAGCAAATCTGTAGAGAGATAGCAAACCGATGTGAGAAACAGAAAGTTGTGATAGTAGGAGATTTTAACTTTCCACATATTGACTGGGATTCCCATACTGTAAAAGGGCTGGATGGCTTGGAGTTTGTCAAATGTGTTCAGGAAAGTTTTCTAAATCAACATATAGAGGTACCAATGAGAGAGGATGCAATACTTGATTTCCTGTTAGGGAACCAGACAGGTCAGGTGACAGAAGTATGTGTAGGCAAACATTTTGGGTCCAGTGACCACAATGTCATTAGTTTTAAGTTAATTATGGATAAGGATAGGTCTGGTCCTTGAGTTGAGATTCTAAATTGGAGAAAGGCCAATTTTGTGGAAATGAGAAAGGATTTAAGAAGAGTGGATTGGGACAAGTTGTTTTCTGGCAAGGATGTGTTCAGTAAGTGGAAGGCTTTCAAAGGCGAAATTTTGAGAGTGCAGAGTTTGCATTTTCCTGTCAGGATTAAAGGCAAAGTTAACAGGCATAGGGGACCTTGGTTTTTCAAGGGGTATTGGCGATCTGGTTAAGAAGAAGAGAGAGGTGTATAGCAGGTATAGGCAACAAGGAGCAAATGAGGTACTTGTAGAGTATAGAAAATGTAAGAAAATACTAAAGTAGGAAAGCAGGAAGGCAAAAAGAAGACATGAGGTTGCTTTGGCAGATAATGTGAAGGTAAACCCGAAGGGTTTCTACAAGTATATTAAGAGTAAAGGGATAGTAAGATACACAATTGGTCCCCTTGAAGATCAGAGTGGTCGTCTATGTGTGGAGCCTCACGAAATGGGGGAGATCTTAAACAGTTTTTTTGCATCAGTATTTACTCAGGAAACTTGGATAGTGTATAAGGAAGGAAGGGAAACAAGCAGTAGTGTCATGGAACATATAGAGATTAAAGAGGAGGATGTGCTTGCTGCCTTACAGCGAATAAAGGTAGATAAATCCCCCGGGCCTGACATGATATTCCCTCGGACCTTGAGGGAGACTAGTGTAGAAATTGCAGGGGCCCTGGCAGAAATATTTAAAATGTCCTTAGACACGGGTGAGGTGCCGGAGGATTGGAGGGTAGCTCATGTTGTTCCGTTGTTTAAAAATGGCTCCAAAAGTAAACCAGGTAATTACAGGCCAGTGAGCCTGACGTCAGTAGTAGGTAAATTATTGGAAGGTGTTCTGAGAGATCGGATATATAATTATTTGGACAGCCAAGGCCTGATTAAGGATAGTCAGCATGGCTTTGCGCGTGGTAGGTCGTGTTTAACGAACCTTGTAGAGTTTTCGAGGAGGTTACCAAGAAAGTAGATGAAGGAAAGGCTGTGAATGTTGTCTACATGGACTTTAGTAAGGCCTTTGACAAGGTCCCACATGGGAGGTTAGTTCAGAAGGTTCAGACACTTGGTATCCATGGAGAGGTTGTAAACTAGATTCGAAATTGGCTGTGTGGGAGAAGACAGAGAGTGGTAGTGGACGATTGCTTTTCAGACTGGAGGTCTGTGACTAGTGGTGTGCCTCAGGAATCTGTGCTGGGACCATTGTTGTTTGTTGTCTATATCAATGACTTGGATCATAATGTGGTGAATTGGATCAGCAAGTTTGCTGATGACACTAAGATTGGAGGTGTTGTGGACAGCGAGGAAGGCTTTCAAAGCTTGCAGAGGGATCTGGACCAACTGGAACAATGGGCCAGAAAATGGCAGATGGAATTTAATGCAGAAAAGTGTGAGGTGTTACATTTTGGAAGGTCAAACCAAGGTAGGACATACACAGTAAATGGTAGGGCACTGAGGAGTGCGGAGGAACAAAGGGATCTGGGAGTTCAGATACATAATTCCCTGAAAGTGGCGTCACAGGTAGACAGGGTTGTAAAGAAAGCTTTGGCATACTGACCTTCATAAATCAAAGTATTGAGTATAGGAGTTGGGATGTTATGGTGAGGTTGTATAAGACATTGGTGAGGCCAACTTTAGAGTATTGTGTGCAGTTCTGGTCGCCTAACTACAGGAAGGATATCAGTAAGATTGAGAGAGTGCGGAGAAGATTTACTAGGATGTTGCCGGGTCTTAAGGAGTTGAGTTACAGGGAAAGATTAAACAGGTTAGGACTTTATTCCTTGGAGCGTAGAAGAATGAGGGGAGATTTGATAGTTTACAAAATTATGAGGGGTATAGACAGAGTAAATGCGAGTGGATCTTTCCACTTGGATTAGGAGAAATAAACACGAGAGGACATGGCTTTAGGGTGAAAGGGGAAAGGTTTAGGGGGAACATTAGGGGGAACTTCTTCACTCAGAGAGTGGTGAGTGTGTGGAACGAGCTACCATCTGACGTGGTAAATGCGGGCTCACTCTTAAGTTTTAAGAATAAATTAGATAGATACATGGATGGGAGAGGTCTGGAGGGTTATGGACTAGGTGCAGGTCAATGGGACTAGTGGAATAATATTTCGGCACAGACTAGAAGGGCAGAATGGCCTGTTTTTCTGTGCTGTAGTGTTCTCTGGTTCTATGGTTCTAAGGAGACCAAAACTGCACACAGTATTTGAGGTGTGGTCTCACCAATGCCTTGCATAACTTTTATGTTCAATTCCTCTTGTAAAAAATTAGCCTTCCTAATTACTTGCTATATCTGCATACTAACATCTTGTGACTCATCTACTAGAACACCTAGATCCTTCTGCGACTCGGAATTACGCTGTTGTTCTTCGTTTAAATAATATTCTGCTTTTTTATTCTTCCTGCCAAAGTGAACTACTTCACGTTTTCCCACATTATACTCCATTTGCTAGATTTTTGCCCACCCACTCAACCTATCTGTATCCATCTGCAACCTCATGTCCTCTTCACAAGATACTTTCCTGCCTGTCTTTGTGTCATCTGTAATTTAGCTACCATGCCTTCACTTCCCTCATCTAAGTTGTTGATATAAATTGTAAAAAGTTGAGGCCCCAGTACAGACCCCTGTGGGACTCCACTCGTCACATCCTGCCAATCAGAAAAAGACCCATTTATGGAAACTCTCTGTTTTCTGCCAGCCAGCCAATCTTCTATCCAGGCTAATATGTTACCCCCTACATCATGAGCTTTAATTTACCATCATCATCTTTGATGTGGCACCTTATCAAATGCCTTCTGGAAATCCAAGCACGTCTACAGGCTCCCCTTTATCCGCTGCACCTGTTATTCCTTCAAAAAACTCCAATAAATTGATTAAACCCGATTTCCCTTTTACAAGTCTAATGATGACCATGAAACCATTGTTGTAAAAACCCACCTGGTTCACTAATGCCCTTTAGGGAAGTAAATCTGCTGTCCTCACCTGGTCTGGCCTACATGTGCCTCTTAAATGGGACAATAAATGCTGGCCAAGAATGAATAAAAAAAAACTAAAGACATCCATTACATTCAAGATACCATGCAGATGTAACATTAACCTACGAAGGTAGCAAAACCTTACATAGCAACTCATGTTAAAGGATAACTACAGATAAGAGGCTGCTTGAATTTGTAAACTGCACGCAATAAAACAATTTAATTGGAAATAGAAGACATTTATTTAAAGGGATGTATAATTACAACTTGCACAAACAGAAACCAGAAATTCCTAGACACTGACTCATGGGGCACTATTGCTCACATCCTGCCAAGTAGAGTACCTGCCATTAACCCTATTCTTTATCTCCTGCCACTCAGCCAAGTTCCTACACAATGTTCCAGTACAAAAACAAGCCATTCAGTCCTTTAAATCTACCAGTGCTTTTCTCCACTAGCCACAGTATAATGCCACTTTCATGATCAGACCCCACACCTTCTAACATCCCAACTAGTCTAATCCCGCTCTCCTAATCACACCATACACATTTTAATCATACTTTGTGTAGTGAAGTGCACTGTGTGGTGTACAGAGCAATATACCATGTGGTATACACAGCAATGCACCATGTGGTGTACACAGTAATATACCATGTGGTATACACAGCAATGCACTGTGTGGTGCACACAGCAATGCACCGTGTGGTGTACACACAAATGCACTGTGAGCTGTACACAGCAATATACCTTGTGGTGTAAACAGCAATAAACCACATGGTATACAGAGAAATATACTGTGTGGTTTACAGAGCAATGCACTGTGTGGTGTAAACAGCAGTGCACTATGTGGTATACACAGCAATGCACCGTGTGGTATACACAGCAATGCACCATGTGGTGTATACAGCAATATACTGTGTGGTGTACACAGCAATGCACCATCTGATGTACAGAGCAATGCACAGTGTGGTGTACAGAGCAATTCACTGTGTGGTGTACATAGTAATTCACTGTGTGGTGTACAAAGAAATGCACTGTGTGGTGTACATAGTAATTCACTGTGTAGTGCACATAGCAATGCACCGTGTGGTGTACAGGGCGATGCAACATGTGGTGTATACGGCAATGCACCATGTGGTACACACAGCAATGCACTGTTTGGTGTACATAGCAATGCACCGTGTGGTGTACATAGCAATGCACCGTGTGGTGGACACAGCAATATACCATGTGGTATACACAGCAATGTACCATGTGGTGTATACAGCAAAGCACCGTATGGCATACACAGCAATGCACTGTGTGGTGTCCACATCAATATACCGCGTGGGGTACACAGCAATGCACTGTGTGGTGGACACAGCAATATACCATGTGGTATACAAAGCAATGCTCTGTATGGTGTACAGAACAATGCACTATGTAGTGTACACAGCAATATACCATGTGGTGTACACACCAATGTGCCGTGTGGTGTACACAGCAATGCGCCGTGTGGTGTACACAGCAATGCGCCGTGTGGTGTACACAGCAATGCGCCATGTGGTGTACACAGCAATGCACTGTGTGGTGGACACAGCAATATACCATGTGGTATACACAGCAATGTACCATGTGGTGTATACAGCAAAGCACCATATGGCATACACAGCAATGCACTGTGTGGTGTACACAGCAATGCACTGTGTGGTGTACATAGCAATGCACCGTGTGGTGGACACAGCAATGCACTGTGTGGTGGACACAGCAATATACCATGTGGTATACACAGCAATGTACCATGTGGTGTATACAGCAAAGCACCGTTTGGCATACACAGCAATGCACTGTGTGGTGTACACAACAATACACCATGTGGTGTATGCAGCAATGCACCATCTGCTGTACAAAGCAATGCACAGTGTGGTATACACAGCAATGCACCATGTGGTACACAGAGCAATGCACTGTTTGGTGTACATAGCAATATACCATGTGGTATACAAAGCAATGCTCTGTATAGTGTACAGAACAATGCACTATGTGGTGTACACAGCAATATACCATGTGGTGTACACACCAATGTGCCGTGTGATGTACACAGCAATGCGCCGTGTGGTGTATACAGCAATGCACTGTGTGGTGTACACAGCAATGCACCGTGTGGTGTACACAGCAATGCACCGTGTGGTGTACACAGCAATGCACTGTGTGGTATATACAGCAATGCACTGTGTGGTGTACAGAACAATGCAACGTGTGTGTACAGAACAATGCACCATGTGGTGTACACAACAATGAACTGTGTGGTGTATACAGCAATATACCGTGTGGTGTACAAAGCAATATACCATGTGGTGTACACAGCAAAGCAACGTCTGATGTACAGAGCCATGCACCTTGTGGAGTACACTGCAATACATCATGTGGTATACACTGCAATGCACCTTGCGTTGTACACAGCAATGCACTGTATGGTGTACACAGCAATGCACCGTGTAGTGTACACAGCAATGCACTGTGTGGTGTACAGAGAAAGGCACCCTCTGGTGTACACAGATTTGCACCATGTGGTGGAGACAGCAATGCACCGTGTAGAATACACAGCAATGCACTGTTTGGTGTACACAGCAATGCACCGTCAATATACAGTATGGTGTACATAGCAATGCACCATGTGGTGGACACAGTAATGCACTGTTTGGTGTACAGAACAATGCACCGTGTGGTGTACACAACAATGTACCATGTGGTGTACACAACAATGCACCGTGTGGTGTACACAGCAATGCACCTTCTGGTGTACACAGCAATGCACCGTGTTGTGTACACAACAATGCACCGTGTGGTGTACACAGCAATGTACAGTGTGGTGTACATAGAAATGCACCATGTGGTGTACAGAACAATGCACCATGTGGTGTACACAACAATGCACTGTGTGGTGTATACAGCAATATTCTGTGTGGTGAACACAGCAATATACCATGTGGTGTACACAGCAAAGCGCCGTGTGATGTACATAGCAATGCACCGTGGTGTATACAGCAATGCACCTGGTGGTGTACAGAGCAATGCACTGTGTGGTGTACACAGCAATATACCATGCGGTATACACTGCAATGTACCGTGTGGTGTACACAGCAATGCACCGCGTGGTGTACACAGCAATGCACCTTCTGGTGTACACAGTATTATACCATGTGGTATACACAGCAATGCACCGTGTGGTCTACACAGCAATGCGCTGTGTGGTGTACACAGCCACGCGCCGTGTGGTGTACACAGCAATGCGCCATGTGGTGTACACAGCAATGAGCCATGTGATGTACACAGCAATGCACCGTTTGGTGTACACAACAATGCACTGCGTGGTGTACACAGCAATATACCGTGCGGTATACACAGCAATGTACCTTGTGGTGTACTCAGCAATGCACCGGGTGATGTACACAGCAATGCGCCGTGTGGTGTACACAGCAATGCGCCGTTTGGTGTACACAACAATGCACTGCGTGGTGTACTCAGCAATGCACCGGGTGGTGTACACAGCAATGCACTGTTTGGTGTGCACAGCAATATACCGTGCGGTATACACAGCAATGTACCTTGTGGTGTACTCAGCAATGCACCGGGTGATGTACACAGCAATGCGCCATGTGGTGTACACAGCAATGCGCAGTGTGGTGTACACAGCAATGCGCCGTTTGGTGTACACAACAATGCACTGTGTGGTGTATACAGCAATGCAGCATGTGGTGTACACAGCAATGTACAGTGTGGTGTACATAGAAATGCACCGTGTGGTGTACACAGCAATATATCATGTGGTATACACAGCAATGCACCTTCTGGTGTACACAGAAATGCACTGTGTGGTGTTCACAGCAATGCACTGTGTGGTGTACACAGTATCATACCGTGTGATATACATAGCAATGCACTGTGTGGTGTACACAGCAATGCGCCATGTGGTGTACACAGCAATGCACCATGTGGTGTACACAGCAAAGCACTGTGTGGTGTATACAGCAATATACAGTGTGGTGTACAAAGTATTGCACCATGTGGTTGACACAGCAATGCACCTTGTGTACACAGCAATGCACCGTGTGGTATACACAGCAATATATAATGTGGTATCCACAGCAATGCGCCATGTGGTATACACAGCAATGCGCCATGTGGTATACACAGCAATGCGCCATGTGGTATACATAGCAATGCGCTGTGTGGTGTACACAGCAATGCGCCGTGTGGTGTACACAGCAATGCGCCGTGTGGTGTACACAACAATGTACTGTGTGTGTATATAGCAATGCATCTTGTGGTGTACAGAGCAATGCACTGTGTGGTTTACACAGCAATATACCATGCGGTATACACAGCAATGTACCGTGTGGTGTACACAGCAATGCACTGCGTGGTGTACACAGCAATGCACCTTCTGGTATACACAGAAATGCACTGTGTGGTATTCACAGCAATGCACTGTGTGGTGTACACAGTATCATACCGTATGATATACACAACAATGCACCGTGTGGTGTACACAGCAATGCACCTTCTGGTGTACACAGCAATGCACCGTGTTGTGTACCAACAATGCACCGTGTGGTGTACACAGCAATGTACAGTGTGGTGTACATAGAAATGCACCGTGTGGTGTACAGAACAATGCACCATGTGGTGTACACAACAATGCACTGTGTGGTGTATACAGCAATATTCTGTGTGGTGAACACAGCAATATACCATGTGGTGTACACAGCAAAGCGCCGTGTGATGTACATAGCAATGCACCGTGGTGTATACAGCAATGCACCTGGTGGTGTACAGAGCAATGCACTGTGTGGTGTACACAGCAATATACCATGCGGTATACACTGCAATGTACCGTGTGGTGTACACAGCATTGCACCGCGTGGTGTACACAGCAATGCACCTTCTGGTGTACACAGTATTATACCATGTGGTATACACAGCAATGCACCGTGTGGTCTACACAGCAATGCGCTGTGCGGTGTACACAGCAACGCGCCGTGTGGTGTACACAGCAATGCGCCATGTGGTGTACACAGCAATGAGCCATGTGATGTACACAGCAATGCACCGTTTGGTGTACACAACAATGCACTGCGTGGTGTACACAGCAATATACCGTGCGGTATACACAGCAATGTACCTTGTGGTGTACTCAGCAATGCACCGGGTGATGTACACAGCAATGCGCCGTGTGGTGTACACAGCAATGCGCCGTTTGGTGTACACAACAATGCACTGCGTGGTGTACTCAGCAATGCACCGGGTGGTGTACACAGCAATGCACTGTTTGGTGTGCACAGCAATATACCGTGCGGTGTACAGAACAGTGCTCCGTGTGTGTACAGAACAATGCACCATGTGGTGTACACAACAATGCACTGTGTGGTGTATACAACAATATACCATGTGTTGTACACAGCATTGTACCATGTGGTGTACACAGCAATGCACTGTTTGGAGTACACAGCAATGCTCTGTGTGGTGGACTCAGCAATGCACTGTGTGGTGTACATAGCAATATACCATGTGGTATACACAGCAAAGTACCATGTGGTGTATACAGCAATGCACCATGTGGTGTATACAGCAATGTACCATGTGGTATACACAGCAATGCACTGTGTGGTGTACACAGCAATATACAGTGTGGTGTACATAGCAATGCATCATGTTGTGTACACAGCAATGCACCATGTGGTGTACACAGCAATGTACAGTGTGGTGTACATAGAAATGCACCGTGTGGTGTACACAGCAATGCACCGTGTGGTGTACAGCAAAATGCACCGTGTGGGGTACACAGCAATGCACCTTGTGGTGTACACAGCAATATACTGTATGGTGTACACAGCAAGGCACCGTGTGGTACATAGCAATGCTCTGTTTGGTGTACAGAACAATGCACTATGTAGTGTACACAGCAATGCACCACCTTGGTGTCCACAGCAATGCACCGTGTGTGGTGTACAGAACAATGCACCGTGTGTGGTGTACAGAACAATGCACCGTGTGGTGTACACAGCAATGCACTGTGTGGTGTACACAGCAATGCATCTTGTGGTATACACAGCAAAGTACTGTGTGATGTACACAGCAATATACAGTGTGGTGCACATAGCATTGCACCATGTGGTTGACACAGCAACGCACCTTGTGGTATACACAGCAATGTACCGTGTGGTGTATACAGCAATGCACCGTGTGGTGTACACAGCAATGCATTTTGTGGTGTACACAGTAATATATAATGTGGTATCCACAGCAATGCACCGTGTGTTACACACAGCAATGCACTGTTTGATGTACATAACAATGCACCGTGTGGTGGACACAGCAATGCACTGTGTGGTTTACACAGCAATATACCAGGTTGTATACACAGCTATGTACCATGTGGTGTACATAGCAATACACCGTCTGATGTACACAGCAATGTACAGTGTGATTTACAGAACAATGCACCGTGTGATGGACACAGCAATATACTGTGTGGTATACACGGCAATATACCATGTGGTGGTGTACACACCAATATACTTTATAGTGTACACAGCAATGTACCGTGTGGTACATATAGCAATGTTCTGTTTGGTGTACACAGCAATGCACCGTGTTGGTGTACAGAACAATGCACAATGTGGTGTACACAGCAATGCACTATGTGGTTTATACAGCAATATATCGTGTGGTGTACACAGCAATATACCATGTGGTGTACGCAGCAATACAACGTCTGATGTACAGAGCACTGTGCCATATGGTGTAC
Source organism: Carcharodon carcharias (assembly GCF_017639515.1). Taxonomy (NCBI): domain Eukaryota; kingdom Metazoa; phylum Chordata; class Chondrichthyes; order Lamniformes; family Lamnidae; genus Carcharodon; species Carcharodon carcharias. The sequence goes on from NC_054473.1 coordinate 340,757, forward strand.
ATAGCAATGCATTGTATGGTGTACACAGCAATGCACCCTGTGGTACACACAGCAATGCACCGTGTGATGGAAACAGCAATGCACTGTGTGGTATATACAGCAATGTACCATGTGGTGTACAATGCAATGCACTGTGTGGTGTACACAGCAATGTACCATGTGGTATACAGAACAATGTACTGTGTAGTGTACAAAGCAACTTGCCCTGTGGTGTACAAATCAATGCACTGTGGTATACAAAGCTATCTACCATGTAGCGTACACAGCAATTCACTGTGTGTTGTACACAGCAATGTGCCGTGTGGTGTCACAGCAACATACCATGTGGTGTACACAGCAATATACCGTGTGGTGTATGCAACAATATACCGTGTGGTGAACGCAGCAATGCACTGTGTGGGGTACACAGCAATGTACCGTGTGGTGTACAGAACAATGCACCGTGTGGTATACAAAGCAATATAGCATGTGGTGTACACAGCAATATACCGTGTGCTGCACAAAGCAATGCACCATAAGACCATAAGACATAGGAGCAGAAATTAGGCCATTCGGCCCATCAAGTCTGCTCTGCCATTCAATCATGGCTGAGAAGTTTCTCAACCCCATTCTCCCGCCTTCTCCCCGTAACCTTTGATCCCCTTACCAATCAAGAACCTATCTATCTCGGTCTTAAATACATTCAATGACCTGGCTTCCACAGTCTTCTGTGGCAATGAATTCCATAGATTCACCACTCTCTGGCTAAAGAAGTTTCTCCTCATCTCTGTTCTAAAAGGGCTTCCCTTTACTCTGAGGCTGTGCCCTCGGGTCCTAGTCTCTCCTACTAATGGAAACATATACCCCACGTCCACTCTATCCAGGCCTTTCAGTATTCTGTAAGTTTCAATCAGATCCCCCCTCATCCTTCTAAACTCCATCGAGTATAGACCCAGAGTCCTCAAACGTTCCTCATATGTTAAGCCTTTCATTCCTGGAATCATTCTCATGAACCTCCTCTGGACCCTCTCCAGGGCCAGCACATCCTTCCTGAGATACGGGGCCCAAAATTGCTCACAATATTCTGAATGTGGTCTGACCAGAGCCTTATAAAGCCTCAGCAGCACATCCCTGCTTTTATATTTTAGTCCTCTCGAAATAAATGCCAACATTCCATTTGCCTTCCTAACTACTGACTCAACCTGCAAGTTAACCTCAAAAGAATCTTGGACTAGGACTCCCAAGTTCCTTTGCACTCCAGATTTCTGAATTCTCTCCCCATTTAGAAAATTGTCTATGCTTCTATTCTTTCTACCAAAGTGCATGACCTCACACTTGCCCATGTTGCATTCCATCTGCCACTTCTTTGCCCATTCTCCTAACCTGTCCAAATCCTTCTGCATCCTCCCCACCTCCTCAATACTACCTGGCCCTCCACCTATCTTTGTATCATCTGCAAACTTAGCCAGGATGCCCTCAGTTCCTTCATCTAGATCATTAATGTATAAAGTGAAAAGTTGTGGTCCCAACACTGACCCCTGCGGAACTCCACTAGTCACCGGCCGCCATCCTGAGAATGACCCCCTTATCCCCACTCTCTGCCTCCTGCCAGACAGCCAATCTTCTATCCATGCTAGTACCTTGCCTCTAACACCATGGGCTCTTATCTCACTGAGCAGCCTCCTGTGCGGCACCTTGTCAAAGGCCTTCTGGAAGTCCAAGTAGATAACATCCATTGGCTCTCCTTTGTCTAACCTACTCGTTACCTCCTCAAAGAATTCTAACAAATTTGTCAGGCATGACCTCCCCTTGATGAAACCATGTTGACTTTGCCCTATTTTACCATGCACTTCCAAGTATTCTGAAATCTCATCCTTAATAATGGACTCTAAAATCTTACCAACGGCCGAGGTCAGGCTAATCGGCCTGTAATTTCCCGTCTTTTGCCTCACTCCCTTCTTAAACAGAGGGGGTACATTAGCAATTTTCCAGTCCTCTGGGACCCTCCCTGACTCCTGAAAGATCACCACTAACGCCTCCACTATCTCTTCAGCTATCTCCTTCAGAACTCTGGGGTGTAATCCATCCGGTCCAGGTGATTTATCCACCTTCAGACCTTTCAGTTTTCCTAGCACCTTCTCCTTGGTAATGGTCACCATACTCAGCTCTGCACCCCCCCCCCCGACTCTCTTGAACTTTGGGGATGTTACTCGTGTCTTCCACTGTGAAGACTGATGCAAAGTACCTATTCAGTTCCTCTGCCATTTCTTTGTTCCCCATTACTACTTCTCCAGTGTCATTTTCCAGCGGCCCAACGTCCACATTTGCCTCTCTCTTATCCTTTATATATCTAAAAAATTCTTGCAATCTTCTTTTATATTACTGGCTAGTTTACCCTCATATTTAATCTTCCTATCCTGTGATGTACACTGCAATATACCGTGTGGTGTACACATACCGTGTGGTGTACACTGCAATATACCGTGTGATGTACAATGCAATGCAATAATGTTGTTCTGAAATACGCCTGTTTGAACAGAAAAAGAGAGATTTCAATGGATTATATAAAATAAGGATAGGTCACTCACCTTTATTGGCTTTCATTTTTCAATTGACTTCATGTACTATGAGTAAGTGAAGATACATATCCAGGAGAAGCTGTAGTCCACCTGTTGTTTTTAAGAGCTTTCAGGAAGAAATAATGTGATCTTCCCTGAATGTGTCAGTCTTTGTGATGAGTCATAATCACTTCTTCCAACCAACAAGAGTCATTTTAGTCCAAGAATTTGTGAACAAACCTGTCGATCCGCTCTGTTGCGATCTGGTTTGTGATCTAAAAAAAAGATTGGTATTATAATAATCACCTTGTTATCATGTACACAAATGCACTAGATAAACTGAACAGGCATCTGAACTTGGATTTTTAAGCAAATGCCCACACGACTGTAAAACAGTCATGGAATTTGTAAAGATCCACTAAACAAGGTGAACTCCTGCAGAAATGTTTCGATGTTACTGTAGATCATACACCTGTTCTTCCGGTGCTTATTGTGGGAAATGTGCTGCTGGCTGATATAGAGCAAGTGGTTCTGGAGATTGTACATCAAATGGGTTACAACACACATTTGCTGCCTCTGGGACATGATTCAATCCTCTGTGCTCTGTAAATCTGCCCAAATCTATTCAAAATGCTTTTTTGGGAAAAAGAACAGGTTGGCTCTGGTTCTATTGTCAATTATCTTGAATCTGTGTCCTCTCGTTACTGACCCTGCTACCACTGAAAACTCCCTCAAATCCATTAGTGCCTTTCAACACCTCGATCAAATCTTCCCCAGAATCTTCCGTGCTCTAAGGAGAACAATCCCAACTTCTCCAGTCTCTACACATTAAATGAAATCTCTCATTTGAGGTATAATTGTAGTAAATCTTTGCTGCATCGCCCCTTGACATTCAATGGCATTATAATCGTTGAATCCCTCACCATTAACATCCTGGGGGTTACCAGTGACCAGAAACTGAACTGGACTATCCATATAAATACTGTGGTTGTAAGAGCAGGTCAGAAGCTGGGAATCCTGCAGCGAGTAACTCACCTCCTGACCATCCAGGATAAAGCAGACCACTTGATTGGCACATCATTCATCACATAGAAACTAGGAGCAGGAGTAGGCCATTCAGCCCTTCGAGCCTGCTCCACCATTAAATATGATCATGGCTGATCCTCTATTTCAATGCCATATTCCTGCTTTCTCTCCATACCCCTTGATGCCCCTAATATCTAAAAACTTATCAATTTCTTTCTTGAATATACTCAGTGACCCGACCTGCACAGCTTCTGTGGTAGAGAATTCCACAGGTTGACCACTCTCTGAATGAAGAAATTTTTCCTCATCTCAGTCCTAAATGGCCTGCCCCGTATCCTGAGACTGTGGCCCCTGGTTCTAGACTCCCCAACCAGGGGAAACATCCTCCCTGCATCCTGTCTGTCTAGACCTGTTAGAATTTTACACGTTTCAATCAGATCCCCTCTCATTCTTCTAAACTCTAGTGAATACAGGCACGGTCGAACCAATCTCTCCTCATACAACAGTCCTGCCATCCCTGTTATCAGCCTAGTGAACCTTCGCTGCACTCCCTCTATGGCAAGTATATCCTTCCTTAGGTAGAGAGACCAAAACTGCATTCAATACTCCAGGTGTGGTCTCACCAAGGCCCTGTATAACTGCAGTAAGACATCCCTACTTCTGAACTCAAATCCTCTTGCAATGAAAGCCAACATACCATTTGCCTTCCTAATAGCTTGCTGCACCTGCCTGTTTACCTTCATTGACTGGTGTACAAGGACACCCAGATCCCTTTGTACATCCACATTTAATAATATATCACCATTTAAATAATACTCTGCCTTTTTGTTTTTCACACTGAAGCGTATAACTTCACATTTATCCTTGTTATACTTCATCTGCCATGTGTTTACCCACACACACAGCTTGTCTAACTCATCCTGAAGCCTCCTTGCATCCTCTTCATAACCCCGCTCAGTTTTGTGTTGTCAACAAACTTGGAAATTCTCTGTTGGAGTCATGCGGACTCGAAACGTCAACTGTGTTCTTCTCCACCGATGCTGCCTGACCTGCTGAGTTTTTCCAGGTATTTTTGTTTTTGTTTTGGAAATATTGCATTTGGTTCCCTCATCCAAGTCACTTATATATATCATGAATAGCTGGGGCCCAAGCACTGATCCCTGTGGTACACCACTAGTCACTGCCTGCCACCCGGTAAAAGGCCGATTTATTCCCATTCTCTGTCTCTGGTCTGTCAACCAATTCTCAATCCATGCCAGTATATTACCCCTGATCCCATGTGCTTTAATTTTACTCATAGCCTCTTATGTGGGACCTTATCAAAAGCCTTCTTGAAATCCAAATACACCACATCCACTGGTTCTTCCTTATCTATTCTACTAGTTACATCCTCAAAAAACTCCAGCAGATTAGTTAAGCATGATTTCCCTTTCATGCTGACTTTGTCTAATCCCGTTAATGATCTCCAAGTGTTCTGTTACCACATCTTTTATAATAGACTCTAGCATTTTCCCCACTACTGATGTTAGGCTAACTGGTCTGTAACTCTTTGTTTTTTCTGTCCCTCCTTTTTTAAATAGTGGGGTTACATTTGCCACCCTCCAATCTGTAGGAACTGCTCCAGAGTCTATAAAGTTTTGGAAGATGATCACCAATGTATCCAGGGCCATGTTGGCCAGGGGCTGCAGCTGAACTGCTGACACAGGCAAAAGCAACTTTTGACCTGAAGTAATCTGAGTCCAGTCACTGGCCTGAGCTGGCTGGAACCGGTTTGAAGTAGCTGAGTGTCTTGAAGAACAAAGGGAATGAGATAAGACACAAGTCCTTATTTAGGAAAGGAGGAACAAGGTAATGCTACCCAAGTCTTGGAACAGAGCCAATGAGAGTATGCCACAGACTAGGCAAGCAGACCTAAACCAATGGGAGAGAGACAGCACAGCCTGGAGAGATAAGATTCAGTATAAGACTGGAGGATTTCGGGCGTGGAAGCAGCGAGACTCTGGATACCAACCATTGCAGAAGCAGAAGAACCTACGTCAGCAACGTAGGGACGCAAGAGAGAGAGAACGGAACACCTGGCGAGCGTCAGCTCTCCTTTTCAGGTATTAGCTTTTATTTTCTGTGACCACTCAGGCACTGTCAGAGAAACCTAGTGGGTGTGCGTTTAGATCCTAGTTTTGGGTATAAAACTGTATAACCTGGTGTAAACTGCATGTCTATATCTAACCAGACATATAAGCTACATGTAGATGAGCTAACGATGTGAATAAAGCGAATTTAGAGTTAAGAGAGAATTGACTCTTCTCCTCTTTGTACTAAGCCAACAACTGTTACCGGTGACCTCCGGCAACATATTTGGTGTCCCTGGGTGGGCTCGAGAATAAATCTCTCCTTTGAGTCAGCGGGAGACTCGAGCCAAACCCAGTTGGCAAAGTAAACAGAGATGAGGAGGTTGGGTTAATTCTTAGCTGTTAACAGAAGATGACGAATCAAAGGGAAATTCCAAGCTCCAGGAGCTTGGACTGTTTTGACTGGAAGGGACTCCTCCAAAAATACCTAATAGGGAATCGGCTGCAATACGGGGAGTATGCGGGTCACATTGGTGACACGGGAAAACCCGCTGGGGAGACCCTTTGGAGAATTTCACAAACAAAGATGTCAGATAAGAAATTTAAAAAGGTGCAGAAGTCAGTAGCGATCGGATGTTTACTTGAGGAATGGATAGAATGCTGACAGCAGGCTAGGAGGGAGAGAGACAGACTAGAGGAAGAGAATAAAAAACTCTGTGAGGAGATAGCCTGCCTTAGTGAGAAGGTAACTGACTTAAAGGGACAGAGAAGTGCGGATTTGATGCACATGAACCAATATCAGTAACAGTGCGAAAAATTGGCTGATGAAAAGAGTAAGTGAGAGGGAGAAGCCCAGGCAGCTAAAGCTGAGATGGAGCGATGGAAACAACAGTGTAGTGATTTAAAAACTGCTATGAATGTGATTCACAGAGCAGCTCAGGAGAAGAGGAGCAATACTGGTGATCACACAAAGTGTCAGAAACTGATAGTGAAGCTGTAAGATCAGCTAGCCGCACAGAGGGGCATAGACTGTGTGCTTTCGCACCCAGAAGAGGTGAAGGAAACAGTCAAGGGTATGTAGATTGGGATGATTTAGCAGACGGGGCAGATAGATACAGCGGCGGTGATGGGGAACCTCCACCAGAGGATCCACCGCTGGCATATATTCCAGAGCTGGGAAAACCGTCTGCCCCAATGGCCCCCCCTTGTAACCACTAGAGCACAAGCAGGGGCAGAAAGACAGGGGCAAGCTGGCCCGAATATGACATATTCCACCCCACTTGGGGTACAAGAATTGGGGGATATTGTGAAAGATATTGGGACGGGTGCACCTGGGGATGATCCCAGGGAGTTGTTGCTAGCGGTCAGGCAACAGAGAGGGGTACACGGATTAGACGATGCTGAGGAAAGAAAATTAATTCTAATGTGCCTACACCCACATATACACTCCGCCCTACCTGAGGAATAAAAACTTGGTAGTGGCACAAATGAGGCCTTAAAGAACGAGGTATTATCTGTCATGGGCGATAACAGAGGGAACCCAATGGAGGCGCTGATGAAATGCTATCAAAGAAAAGGTGAACACCCCACTGCATTTTGGGCTCACATTTGGGCGGTGTTTCAGGGGGTCTACGGCACAGGCCTAGATAGGGATAATTTACAGCCAGAGGGTGGAATCGATGGCTGAGAACGCTAGTGTCTCATGGCACTGAGGAGTCGAGGAAAGCATTAGATCAGTTTGATCCCATTGATGACACATACAGAGCCCTGGATAATTAGGAAGATGATTAGAGTATGGGAAAGGGAAACACCAAAACTACCCAAGGCATCCAGGGACAGAGCAGTGCCTGTTAAGGATCAGGTGACAACCTGGAGAAATGAAGAGAGGAGATCTATTCAGAGGGAACCCCCTCCAGCTTATCAGACAGTGGGAAGAGGAAGAGGAAGAGGAAACTTCTTGGGAACAGGGAGAACTCAGGGCAAGGTGTCCAAATGCTATAACTGTGGCCAAGAGGGACACTTTGCAAGGGACTGCCCGAACTCGAGACGAGAGAATGCAGGTCGGGGAGGAAACCAGAGCCTACTCGTGGAAGGGCTGAATAGACCAAGTCCTCAGTGTGATATGATAGAAATACCACCGAGTTCCGGGTTGTACCCTGAACTGCAATGATGGTCTCAGGCCTCTCCGTTATGTGATACGTGGTGGGATGACATGGGGAGACCCCTAGTGAATGGCAGGGTTGGAGGCAGCCCTATTACATTCCTTTGTGACACAGGGGGATCCCGAACCACCGTTAACACCACTCAGATCAATGACGGAGATTGGAAAATTCAAAACAAAATTATTCTAAGTGGATTCACAGGACATTCACAAGTAGGATATGTGACTGTACCGATGGAAGTCGTTGTGGGAGACATAGTGAAAGAGCATTCAGTGGCCCTCATCAAATTACCCAGACAACAAGAACATATATTAGGGAGCGACTATATGGCCAAAGCGGGACTCTGCTTTGACCCTGTTAATTGTATGATTTGGCAAATGCCTTTGGACATAGGCAGTAGAAATCACACACTCGTCCCGGTGGGGGAATATCAGGATAGGATATGCACGATCAGGGAAATGTGGATTGAAGCAGGAGAAATGAGTGATGATTGTGAAATACAACAAATTATTGCACAAAACTCAATAGTATTTGCCCGACATAAACATGATTGTGGGGAAATGACCGGGAGTGTGTGTATACAAGGTCCAGACCCCAAACCACAAAAGCAGTAGGGTTTACCAAAACAAGCAGAAGAAGAGATAGGGAAGGTGATACAGAGTCTGCTGCAGCAAGGGATATTAAGACCAATAGCTTCTACCGACAACGCACCTATTTGGCCAGTGAGGAAACCCAACGGTAGCCGGCGACTAACGATAGACTACAGAGAATTAAATAAAGTCACCCGTTAACAGCCCCTACTGTAGCAAGTAGCCCAGAAACGGTAGTTCGACAAAATGAGGATGCACAATGGTTTATGATTTTGGACATAAGTAACAGTTTTTGGTCTATTCCACTGGAGAAAGAATGTCAATATAAATTCACGTTTACTTTCCAAGGACAGCAATATACATGGACTGTCCTGCCACAGGGATTTCACAATTCCCCATCCATATTTCACCAACGGCTGAGGGAAGGTTTAAAAGGATTCTCAAGGCCTGAATGTCTAGTGCAATATGTAGACGACTTACTCCTACAAACTAAAACCAAAAAGGAACATTATCAACTGCTAAGTGAATTACTGCAGTTGTTGCATGACTTGGGATTAAAGATTATCCCTAAAAAAGCACAGATCATGAAACAAAAAGTTACTTACTTGGGAATGATTCTGACACCGGGGAAGAGGGACATTGACAAGGGAAGGATAGAGGCGGTTGGCAGACTCACTGTTCTGCAGGATGTAAAAAGGTTAAGGTCCTTCTTAGGCTTGGTGGGATATTGCAGGGACCACATTGATGGATTCGCCACAAAAGCAGCCCCACTAATGGAATTATTAAAAAAGAATGTGGCCTGGGAGTGGAAAACCGAACACACCCAGGCCATGACAGCTCTAAAGCAAACACTAGCTGCTGCACCTGCTCTCAAAACCCCAAATCCAACAGAGCCATTTTCTTTGGAAGTGGCTACTACAGACACCACCCTTTAGGCAGTTCAATTACAGGAGACACACGGGAAATTATGACCAGTAGCGTACACCTCACGTATGCTCTCACCAGTAGAGCAGGGGTATACGGTGTGTGAAAAACACTTGCTAGCTGTCTTTTAGGCAGTGCAGCATTTTACCCATATAGTGGGACTAAACCCACTTACAATATTAACAGAACACCGCCCCACACAGCTACTGTTGGACGGAAGGATTAAGGACAGTGCAAGTTAGCCAAAATAGAATCGCTAGATGGACATTGTTGCTGCAAGGGAGAAATATAACTGTAAAGGGGGTAAAAACCACCACTATGTTAGCAGACAATTTAGTTTATCAGGGAGAAAAACATGAGTGTCAATTGATGATAGCAAATGACCCCAAGGGCCCATTCGTATCAAAGGAAAAGGGAGGGAGTAAGACTGGGCCTGAAAGTAGAAAAACAAAGGCAACAGGAAAGGAAGAACCCTATTTTAGTATTTTTGTGGATGGCTCTTCATCAGTACAGGATGGGGAGAGGACAACGGGCTGTTGGATATACATGGAGGATGAACATGGACAGGAAAGATACAGTGAGGCTCTGAAATTACCTAAAACCATGAGTGCGCAGGCAGCAGAACTAGCAGCCGTCACAAATGTGGCTGGCCCTCCGGAATACTTTCCGCCTAGATCAGTCATATATTCTGATAGCATGTATGTTTGTAACAGCCTCACAGAACATTAGCCCCTATGGGAAGCGAGAGGATTTGCCTCAGCGGTTGGAAGGCCCCTTCCTTCGGCCCTGCTATTACTGTACATCTTTGAAGAAGCACAATGGAAAGGATTTGGGGTCACAAAAGTGAAAGCTCATTCAAAGCTATCTCCCGAAGGGAACAGGAAAGCTGATGAACTAGCCAAACGAGGTGCTGTAAGTGGACAGGAATGGCAGCCACTGATTGGGGAAATCGGGGGGGGGGGCAGAAAAAGAAGCAGGTCAAAGTAATGGATTTAATGGAGGAGCAAAAGAAAGACGGAGAATTGAAAAAACTAATAGAAGGAGCAGACTCAGACACTTACAAAAGGCACGAGGGGGTCTATATTCAAGACGGAGTGGTTTTGTGTGAGGGGAAATTTGTGGTGCCAGAGCGGGGGACGAAACCAAATTATCCACTGGTACCATGACTTATGGGGACATACAGGGACGGAGAGCACCCTGGATCAGATAGAGAAGTGTGCTAGTGGCCCGGAATAAAAGGTGACGTGGAACACTATGTCAAGAATTGTTTGATCTGTGCACAACACAACCCCGATAGAAATGTTAGGAAAGGGACCTTCCGACATACTAGACCAGTAGAAGGGCCTTGGACTAATTTACAGATAGACTATGTAGGACCCCTTCCCCCCGCTCCAGGAGGATACAAGTATATTTTAGTAATAGTGGATATCTTCACTAAATGGGTGGAAGCTTTTCCAACCAGAACAAACACAGCCAAAATTACTGTGAAAATTCTATTAGGAAAGGTGTTTACCTGCTGGGGTTTACCCCAAAGCATAGAATCAGATCAGGGAACACATTTTACAGCCCAAGTAATGCAAGATGTTATGACCCTTTTTGGGGTCAGACAGAGATTCCACATACCCTATAGACCACAGTCTAGTGGAATTGTGGAAGGAATGAATCGGACATTGAAAAGCATGATAGGCAAAATGGTGCAGCAGCACAAGGCAACCTGGCAGGTCGTTCTGCCCTATGTGCTGATGATAATCAGGAATACTGTAGCTTCATCAACAGGCTACACTCCTTATAGACTCATGACAGGAAGGGACATAAGGGGAATGGAGGGGTTGGTAGGTTTGGATTTGTTCGAAGCCAAGGTAGACCACATTATATCAGAAAAATGGGTACAACAGCTGGTAGAAACAGTAAAAGAAGCAAATTATCTAGTCGCTGACTGACAGGGAAAGAAGAAACAGCAAAGCAAGGCTTATTTCGACGCAAAAGCCAACCCGATAGAGTTGAGCCCCGGACAAAGAGTAATGATTAGCCCACCTGATTCTTGAGTCCAAAGTTTGCTGGGCCCTATGAAATAGTAGACAAAGCTAGCCCATCTGTATACAAGATATTAACGACACCAGATAAGAGTGGCCAGTGTCAGCTCTCCTTTTCGGGTATTAGCTTTTATATTCTGTGACCACTCAGGGAGTGTCAGAGAAACCAAGTGGGTGTGCGTTTAGATCCTAGTTTTGGGTATAAAACTGTATAAGCTGCTGTAAACTGCACGTCTATATTTAACCAGACATATAAGCTATATGTAAATGATATAACAACGTGAATAAAGCAAATTTAGAGTTAAGAGAGAATTGACTTTCGCCTCTTTGTACTAAGCCAACAACTGTTACTGGTGACCTCCGGCAACAGTTACTTCCTTTAGTACTCTGGGGTGTAGATTATCAGGCCCTGGGGATTTTTCAGCTTTTAGCCCCATTAATTTCTCTAGCACCATTTTTTTCACTAATACTGATTTTCTTCAATTCCTCCCTCTCACTAAACCCTTGGTTCCCTAACATTTCTGGGAAATTATTTGTCCTCTTTTGTGAAGACAGAACCAAAATATATGTTCAATTCTTCTGCCATTTCTTTATTCCCCATTATAATTTCCCATTTCAGACTGTAAGGGATCTACATTTGTCTTTGCTAATCTTTTTCTTTTCACATATTTATAGAAACTTTTAGAGTCAGTTTTTATATTCCCTGTAAGTTTACTCTCATACTCCATTTTCTCCTTCTTGGTCAATCTTTTTGTCCACTTTTGCTGAATTCTAAACTGCTCTCAATCCCCAAGCTTACTGCTTTTTCTGGCAATTCTGTACATCTCCTCTTTGGATCTAATACTACCCCTAATTTCTTTTGTGAGCCGTGATTGAGCCACCTTTCCTGTTTTATTTTTGTGCCAGACAGGAATGAATAATTGTTGTAATTCATGCAAAAGTCCCTTAAATATTAGCCATTGCCTATCCACTGTCAACCCTTTTAGTAAGGTTCACCAATCCATCATTGTCAACTCGCGCCTCATACCCACATAGTTCCCTTTATTTAGATTCAGGACCCTAGTTTTAGATTCAACTTCTTCACTCTCCATTCTAATGGACAATTCTATAATTTATGGTTGCTCTTCCCCAAGGGACCCCGCATGACAAGATTGTTAATTAATCCTTTCTCATTGCACAATACCCAGTCTAGGATAGCCTGCCCTCTAGTTGATTCCTCAACGTATTGGTCTAAAAAACCATCACATACATACTCCAGGAAATCCTCCTCCACAGTATCACCTCAAGCATTCACTCCCTCCACCACCATCACACAGTTGCCTCACTACAATATACAAGGTGCACTGCAGCAACTCTTCAAGTCTTCAAGACAGCACCTTTCAAACCTGTGACCACTACCATCTAAAAGGACAAGGGCAGCAGATAGATGGGAACACCACCACCTGGAAGTTCCCCTCCAAGACAGTCACCATCCTGACTTGGAAATATATCGCCATTCCTTCACTGTCACTGGGTCAAAATCCTGGAACTCCCTCCCTAACAGCACTGTAGGTGTACCTACACCACAGGGACTGTAGCGGTTCAAGAAGGCAGCTCACCACCACCTTCTCAAGGGCAACTAGGGATGGGCAATAAATGCTGGGCTTGCCAGAGACGTTCGCATCCCATGAATGAATAAAAAAACTCTCTCCAGGGCCTTCACATCCTGCCTAAAGGGGGAAAAGAAGATCTGGAGGCTGACAGCAGCACCTGGAAGAACAGGTGAAAAGAGGAGCTGGAGTCAGTAACCACAGCCTAGCAGAGCTTTCCAAACCAGCTCATTCTGTAGCTCCAGGGCACAGTGGCCCATGTTCTTAGAGAAATCAAAGTGTGACATCACAGGAAGACATATAAGTGATTGGTTGGTGAAGATTTTGCTAGTTCATCTCCAAAATTAGTGCAGTTTATTCATAATTGTAAGGTTTTATTAGTTGTCGTAATGTTTACTAGCAGTAGTAAAAGTTATTGGGATTAGCAGTATTTATTAATTATAAATTAATTAAGAAAAATAAATTAACACCGATTTTGAGGAGTCCGTGTGATTGTCGCCTTGGCGCACGAGTCCAATGGGCAGGCGGGTAAGTGATTATTTAACAAACCTCATCCACGGGCAGGATATGTGGGCTCAGAGGGGTTGTTCATGTTTTATCTGAAGTATTTATTGCAACAAGTGTTTTAAACTTGTCTGTGTGATTGTTACCAGTTCAGAACAATTTCCAGCAGCTTTCTCTGTACTTTGAAGCTTCAGCTCACCAGTCTGCAGACAGGAATCTTTCTCGGGCCTGCAGCTTTCCGGAGGCCTCCATTTAGCCTGGGTATGGGTTCTGACATCTCCACTGGAGGCAGCTCCTCTGAGGAGGAAGGGAGGGATAGAATAAGGAGGAGGCCAGGAGTGGACAATCAACCTCCAGGGGAGCCACCTTTGGAAGGCCAGGCACAGGCACAAGGGGCACAGGGTCAAGAGGTTGTCCAAGGTGGAAGGGGCTGCAGAAGACGCCACTATCCTGCTGCCAGGGTTTACAGGTGGCAAAGCAGCTACCTCAATATGACTGAGGTGCAGTGCCGAAGGAGGCTCCGACTGTCAAGGGACACAGTCAACTATATCTGTCAGATGATTGGCCCTGAGATCTCTCCTAACTGTGTGGGTGGACACCCCATGCCAGTGGCTCTGAAGGTCATAGTTGCCCTCAACTTCTATGCCTCTGGCTCCTTCCAGGGGTCGGTGGATGATCTTTGCAGAGTCTCACAATCAGCTGTCCACACTTGTGTCAAGCAGGTCACAGATGCTCTGTTCAGACGAGCATTGACCTTCATCCACTTCCGCTGGGACCAGGCCAGACACAGTGAGCCAGAGACTTCACGGCCATTGCTGGCTTCCCCCGTGTCCAGGGTGCTATATCAAGGCGCCAGCAGGTGAGTCCGGTGCCTTCGTCAACAGGAAGGGCTTCCACTCCATGAACGTGCAGATAGTGTGTGATCACAGGATGCTGATTCTACAAGTCTGTGCAAGGTACCCAGGCAGCTCCCACCACACCTACATCCTCAGACACTCCCAGGTGCCGGGGCTCTTCAGTGCTCCAGCCCGGCTGGATGGATGGCTGCTGGGTGACAAGGGCTATCCCCTCAGAAGGTGGCTCATGACGCCTCTCCGCCATCCAAGAACAGAAGCTGAGCAGCAGTACAATAGGAGCCACGGCTCCACAAGGGCTGTGGTGGAGAGAGCCATCGGTCTTCTCAAGATGCGCTTCTGTTGCCTGCATCACTCAGAGGGCACACTCCAGTACCCCCCAGATCATGTCTCTGTGATAGTGGTATCATGCTGCGCTCTGCACAATCTTGCGCTGGAAAGGGGAGATGCAGTTGACGATGAAGACCTTGACGCCCTGGATGAGGCTGCACATGATGAATCCAGCAGTGGCTCAGAGGATGAGGAAGCACAGGGCGATGATGAGGGGCTGAACGCTGACCCGCTACTACACCAAGGAGGCAGGGACACCCGGGAGACTTTAATCCAGTGAACATTCAGCTAGATCCACACACATGGATCAGCAGGACCAGCATTGCCTGGAACTTCCACACGTGGGACTTGGTGCTACATCTCCCACCTCATCAGCTGCAACTAAGGGTTTAGCACAGAAACATCAATGTCCACTCAAACACTCATGTGTTGTCTGTGAAACATACAAATGCAGCACAAAGGAAACACCCTCAGCCCTGGTCAGAAAAGTGGACTTTATTCCCACCAAAATAAACAACAATCATCACTCAGACTCAGATAATGAAACATTCCCTAATCTCGGGCCAACACAAAATCACCAGTGACAAACCTGTGGAGTGCCTAACGTGCCTTATGCTTTCGTTTGCGGGTGCTACGTCTTGGTGCTGCCCCATCGCTCGGAGTGGCTGTGAGCCAGCTGCTGACTCTGCTGTCCTGTTGGCCTCGATGACCTTGGCGGGTGTCCTCTGGCCTGTGGAGCCTGTGATGGCCCCGCCTGGGAGGGAGCGGCCAGTTCCAGAACTGGCACCTCCCCAGTTGTCGCAGCCTCAACGGATGCAACGGTCACTGGGAGAGGGACGGAGGAGCTGCTGCCCTCATCCGGAGCGCCCTGAGAGGAGCTCACAGCTACGACAGGACATCCCTGCTCACCGCAGGTGGATGGGCACCGAGCGCCGACACTTGGTGCCCAGAATATCTCTCACATTGTGAATGACTACCTGTGGCCATTAACACTGTGAGGGCTGCAGGTCAGAGCATAACCCAATCAGATATTCTCAATCTGTTGGAAGCCCTTCTCTATGAGAGTTGCCAATCTCTCAATGGGGGAAGCCTGAAGCTCTGTCCTGAGGTTCATGCCATCACTGACACTCTGCCTGGATTCCTCCACCTCAGAGACCAAGTGAAGCACACCCTCATGCAACCCTGCCAGATGCTCTCACACACCCTGTCCTGCAGCTGCTGCATGGCTGACATCTCCAGAGGTACATCATCACTGCCGGACTCAGCATGTGCCTGGTCCCCTGAAGTTCTCCGCTGGCGCCATCGGCACTCTCTGTCTGTGCCATCTCCTCCAGCGATTGTGAAGTGCCCTCTCCACTGTGCCCCGGGACACTAGCCGACATCATAATCCCCACCGATGTGGTAGTTGCTGCGCTGGTGCCTGGCTGACTGAAAGGATGTGACGCAAGTTGCAAGTGACGCCCCTCAGGTGTGGAGGGGGGGCTCTGGACATGGTGGCCACGGCCCTGTGGTGGTGATGCTGAAATTAATAACAAGGACAGTGCATCAGTTAGTGTTCAGTCAGGGACACCTTTCATCCCCAGGCTCATAATGCGCTCAACTTTCAAGAACCTAAGGAGATGAACATTGGTGGGGTGGTAAATAGTCAAGAGGAGGCCCAAACATTACACACACATACAGACAGGCTGGTCAGATGGCCTAAGGAATGCCACATGGAATGTTATGTGGATAAGCGTTCAGTTAAGAACTTGGGCAAGACAAACAAGGTACAGGAATACATGAGTAATGGGTAGGACCATGGGAAGTCACGACGATTACAGGGATCTTGCTGGGCAGACCCGTTAAGGTAGCAGAACAGGAACATAAGGTGTGTAACAAGGTCGAAGCCAGACTTTATTAGCTGAGGAATAGAATGTAGGAAAAGGGAGGTCATGTTGCAAGTGTAGAAAACATTGTTGAGGCCACAGCTACACTTCTGCGTCCAGTTGTGACCTGAGCTTCATGGGAGGGATGGGATTGGAGTGGGGAGAATGCAGAGGTTCCTGACCTGGATACATGCTGGCCTGGAGAGTTGGAGTGATGAGGAAACATTACAAACACTTGTGACATTTGTCGTGGAGCACAGGAGATTGACAGGTCACGTTATTGACCTTCATACCGTTATGAGGGGCATAGACCGGGTGGACAGAAGGTTTCCCCTTGGCACAGGGGTGACTAACATGGTGGCATTTATTTAAGTTGAGTGCCATGAGGTTGAGTAATTGGACAGAGTAATGTGGGACGCACTGGCTGAAAGGGTGGTGGAGGTACAAACCCTCCTAAGATGCAATAAGTCTTTGGCTGTGCAGCAGCGAAGCCCTGGCATGTTAGATCATGGGGATAGTGTCACAAATGGGATAAGGCGACTTTGGAAGGTGCTAGAGACGCTCATCCTCAAGGGGCTGAAGGACCTTTGTGTATGACCCACACGTCTGACTGTATCAGTCTGTGAATGAGCAGTGTTGCTGCCTTAACGATTGCAGCAACCATCAGTGCTTTGGATGGTGGGGAGACTGAGTGGCTGGGACTGTGGCCCTCAAATACCTGGCCGCTGGACCCCAGCCTCACCGACACCTGCTGACCTGGCTGTCTGTCCCCTCCCCAGCTCCATGGCCTGCTCCACGTAGGTGGTGAGGTGCTGCAGCACAGCGTGCCCACCTCCAGTCCGCTGACACTCCCAGCTGTTGTGCTCTGTTTTTGCCTGCAGAACAGAGAAGAGGATTTATTGGGGCTGATTGCTCATGTACTCTGCACATGCACCCCGCACCCCAACCACAGTGGCCCATCTGAGGCCTCCAGTGGCTCCTGTCCACACAACTGGTGATCAGTCACCAGAAGATAGTCCGGCTGCTCCCAACCCCCTCCCCCAACGGACACCTTGGACACATTCGGCATCTGTCACTTTGAATATCACACGGGTTTTAGTGCCCATGGCAAGGAGGCACAACTAGGTCAGCAGATGGCTCTTGGCCACGACACCTTGAGGCTCCCCTTCCACCATCTCATCACCATCAATATGACATGTGTTGGAGTTCGGAGTATGTGTCTAGCTGCCTCCCCTGCAGGTTGCCCTCAGACTACTCAAATGTGACAAACACCAACATATGCTGCGGGGAGAACCCATCTTCTCATCAACCACTAAGGCTGATGTGAGCATGGTCACTATCTGTTTGCCCACCCAGCGTGTGCCAAATGCCCAATGCAGTAACGACACTAAGACAGGGGGAAGGGGGTCTCAAAGGCTAAGACGACCTGCTGGGTCAAATGGCCAAGGCTGACATGGACCTCACCCTTCCAGAGCACAGCAAATCACTGAAGTGCTTGCGGCCCTGGGTCCCTGTGCACCGCACAGCATCATGGGAGCTAACAGCCCCCGCCACCTCCTCCCACACCTGCCTGGTCAGGTGGGGGCCCTCCTCCCCCCATCCTCGGGAAACAACACCTCCCGACGATTTGACACCTCATCCAGGAGGGCAGCAAGGCAGGCATCGGGGAACCGAGGGGCACATTGGCCCCCCGCTGGCCTACCCTGCAGCCTGCCCCCCTCCTCCTCCTCTGCCCTGACCTCCTCTGGAGCCCGGTCGCTGGCCATGGTGAACAGCCTAAAGGAGGCTGCCTCGCTGTTCTTTATACAGTCTGTCGGTTCCCCATCGGACTCGGAGGTCTGTACCCGCCCACCGCACATCTGAATTTCCCCCTGTACACAGGAGTCTGAAACGCGCCGGGTGGGCCTTAATTGGCCCGCCCTCGCAAAATGGCGGCGCGGCCCGTTTCGCCAGCGGAGATCCGCTCCTCACCCACAGCTGATTGGTTCAGGCCCACCTGCCCGACAAACATAAAATTCCGTCCCATAGCTTTTTGCAACCCAGAGCCTATCCACAACAGGAAGCGAATGTAAGCTGCTTCCAAGTAGCTGTAGTTCTGGAATTGAACACCTGCAAGTGTTCCTCGAGCCCACCCGAAAACAAAAGCCAGAGTCATTGATTGTTTCACAGATCAACACTGAGACACCAACCATATAAACCCAGACGCCATTTCAAGGGCTTCACCATCTTTCCTTTTCCCTTGAATCATTGACTTTTAACCTTTGGGAGAATTCCTCTATTTTTATTTTATTATTTTTTGGGGGGTGTGTGAGTGTGTGTGTGTGTGTTTGTGTTTGTGTAAGTTAGAGTATTTAGAAAGAGTAATATTATACTTTCTCATTTCATACGGTATGTTAATGAGCTTTGCCTTTCTACTTGACAAGATGGTTTTATAATAAGCTAATAATTTTGTCGCTTATTGAAGAAACCTGGTCATTGAGTGGTCAATCCGAGATTCATAGGGAAAGGAAATATTTGGCCATATAACCAGCTGGAAACATCATTTAAATATATGTTGTGACTCATGGAACTAGAGACAGGCAGTGCACTCCTCCCATCTCAGTTGTAACATTATATTGTAAATAGTTGAGACCCCAGCGCTGATCCCTGTGGCACTCTACTTGTCACAGCTTGCCAGCCTGAAAAAGCCCCATTTATCCCTACTCTCTGATCACTGTTAGCTAAACAACCATTATCCATGCCAATATGTTACCTCCTACACCATGAGCTCTTATTTTGAGTAGTAACCTTTGATTTGGCACCTTAACAAATGCCTTATGGAAATCCGAGTACACCACATCTTCAGGTTCTCCATTATCCACTTTGTTTATTGTTTCTTCGAAAATCTCTAATAAATTAGTTAAACATAATTTCCCTTTCACAAACCCATGTTGACTGCCTGATCACATTATGATTTTCTAAATATCCTGCTAAATGGTGGATTCTAGCAATTGCCCTCTGACAAGTGTCAGGCTAACTGGCCAGTAGTTTCCTGCTTTCTGTTTCCCCACTCTCTTGAATAAATGTTACATTAACTACTTTCCTCTGATAACCTTTCACCTACTTGTTAATGGGAAAGCTTTGTGACTGTTTCGGTGCTGCTTCATGCTCTGATCTGGACCTGGAAGAATTTATTAATTTTGCTTCCAATTTCCACCCCTCCATCACCTTCACATAGTCCATCTCTGACACTTCCTTCCCTTCTTTGACCTCTCTGTCTCAATTTCTGGTGATAGACTGTCCACCAATATCCATTACAAGCCTACCGACTCCCACAGCTACTTTAACTACAGCTCCTCACACTCCACTTCCTGTAAGGACTCCATCCCATTCTCTCAGTTCCTTCGCCTCCGTCACATCTGTTCTGATGATGCCACTTTCCAAAATGGTGCTCCTGATGTGTCTTCCTTCTTCCTTGACTGAAGTTTCCCACCCACGGTGGTTGACAGGGCCCTCAACCGTGTCTGACCCATCTCCTGCACCTCTGTCCTCCAATCTCACCCTCCCAGAACCATGATAGTGTCCCACTTGTCCTCGCTTTTCACCCCACCAGCCTCCACATTCAATGGATCATCCTTCGCCATTTCCGCCAACCCCAGCATGATGCCACCACCAAACACATCTTCCCCTCACCCCCGCTGTTGGCATTCCGAAGGGATCGTTCCCTCCGGGAAACCCTGGTCCACTCCACCATCACCCCCTACACCTCAAGCCCCTCCCACGGCACCTTCCCATGCAATCGCAGAAGGTGCAAAACCTGCCCCTTTACCTCCTCCCTCCTCATCATCCAAGGGCCCAAACATTCCTTTCAAGGGAATCAGCGCTTCACTTGCACTTCCCTCAATTTAGTCTACTGCAGTCACTGCTCCCAATGTGGTTTCCTCTACATTGGAGAGACCAAACGCAGACTGGGTGACTACTTTGCGGAACACCTTTGGTCTGTCCGCAAGCATGACCCAGACCTTCCTGTCTCTTCTCATTTCAACACCCCACCCTGCTCTCATGCCCACATGTCCGTCCTTGGCCTGCTGCAATGTGACCAGGTGTGTAGATGAGGGTAGTGCAGTTGTTGTAGTTTATATGGATTTCAGCAAAGCCTTTGACAAGGTCCCACATGGGAGACTTATAAAGAAGGCAAATGCACATGGGATACAGGGTAATTTGATAAGGTGGATTCAAAATTGGCTTAGTTGTAGGAGACAGAGGGTGATGACAGAAGGATGCTTTAGTGACTGGAAGCCAGTGTCCAGTGGTGTACCACAGAGATCTGTGCTGGGTCCCCTATTATTCGTCATTTATATAAACGACATAGATGACTATGTGGGGGTAGGATTAGTTAGTTTGCGGGTGACACAAAGATTGGCTGGGTGGTTAACAATGAGGTTGAGTGTCTTGGGCTACAGGAAGATATAGACGGGATGGTCAAGTGGGCAGATAAGTGGCAGATGGAATTTAACTCTGAAAAATGTAAGCTGATACACTTTGGAAGGAGTAACTTGACAAGGAAGTATTCAATGAACGACATGACACTAGGAAGTTCTGAGGAACAAAGAGACCTTGACGTGTGTGTCCATAGATCTCTGAAGGCGGAAGGGCATGTTAGTGGGGTGGTGAAAAAGGCATATGGGACACTTGCCTTTATCAATCAAGGCATAGTTTACAAAAGTAGGGAGGTCATGTTGGAGTTGTATAGAACCTTGGTGAGGCCACAGCTGGAGTACTGTGTGCAGTTCTGGTTGCCACATTATAGGAAGGATGTGATTGCACTGGAGGGGGTGCAGAGGAGATTCACCAGGATGTTGCCTGGGATGAAACATTTAAGTTATGAAGAGAGGTTGGATAGACTTGGGTTGTTTTCGTTGGAGCAGAGAAGACTGAAGGGAGACCTGATCGAGGTGTACAAGATTATGAGGGGCATGGACAGGGTGGATAGGGAGTAGCTGTTCCCCTTAGTTGAAGCGTCAGTCACGAAGGGACACAAGTTCAAGGTGAGGGGCAGGAAAAACTTTTTACCCAGAGGGTGGTGACGGTCTGGAATGTGCTGTCTGGGAGGGTGGTGGAGGCGGGTTGCCTCACATCCTTTAAAAAGTACCTGGATGAGCACTTGGCACATCATAACATTCAAGGCTATGGGCCAAGTGCTGGTAAATGGGATTAGGTAGGTAGGTCAGGTGTTTCTCATGTGTCAGTGCAGAGTCAATGGGCCGAAGGGCCTCTTCTGCACTGTGTGATTCTGTGATCCAGTGAAGCTCAACGCAAACTGGAGGAACAGCACCTCATCTTCCGATTAGGCATTTTACAGCCTTCCGGACTGAATATTGAGTTCAACAACTTCAGACCATGAACCCTCTCCTCCATCCGCACCCTTTTTTATCCCCTTTCCTAATATTCATTTCTACTTTTTATTTTTTTGATATTTTTATCCACTGATTTTTATTTTTCTTTATTTTCATTTTTATTCATTGATTTATCCTTACCTTTTCGATCTTTTTTCCCCACCACTGTCCCCTCCCCCCACCCCCACAAGGCCTTCTGTCACTTAGATAAAAACAAAAAAACTGCGGATGCTGGAAATCCAAAACAAAAACAGAATTACCTGGAAAAACTCAGCAGGTCTGGCAGCATCGGCGGAGAAGAAAAGAGTTGACAGAACTACAGTTCTGTCGAAGGGTCATGAGGACTCGAAACGTCAACTCTTTTCTTCTCCGCCGATGCTGCCGGACCTGCTGAGTTTTTCCAGGTAATTCTGTTTTTGCCTTCTGTCACTTGTTCATAAACAAAAATAGAAAATGCTGGAAAAACTCAGCGGATCTAACGGCATCTACGGAGAGAAAAATAGAATTAATGTTTCAAATCCGTATGACTCTTCCTCAGAGCTTTTGTCACTTGTTCATGTTGTTCTTTCACAGAGTGCTTACCCTTGTCCTGCTATTATCACATTCTGCTTTCTGACCTTAACGCCACCATCAGCACCTCCTTTAGCCCTTATCACTATAATTAATACGCCTTTGTTCCTTTGTTCATGACATCTTTGTTAATCTCTCCTTTGCCCCAGCTATCACTGGCCTTCGATCCAGCTTCACCTGCATCACCCTCCCCCACCCCTTAAACAGTATAAATTTCATCACAATTTTACTTCTCTTCAAGAGGGGAGTTGAGGAGAGATTTTTTTCACCCAGAGGGTGGTGGGAGTCTGGAACTCTCTGCCTGAAAGGATGGTTGATTCAGAAACTCTTGTAACATTTAAGAAGTATTTAGATATTCACTTGTGTTGCCATAGCCCCCAGGGCTATGGGCCAAACGCTGGAAACTGGGATTAGTGTAGGCAGATCTTTGTTGGCTGGCCCAGACACAATGAATTGAATGGCCTCCTTCTGTGCTGTAGACGTCTGTGAGTCTACTCCAGAGATTATTACCTTTGAGGTTCTGCTTCTTAATTTAGCACTGAGCTCCTCATACTGACTATGCAGAACCTCTTTCCTAGTTCTACCTTTGTCAGTGGTACCTACGTGGACCACAACAACTGGATCCTCCTCCTCCCACTCCAAGTTCCTCTCCAGCCCCGAGCAGATGTCCTGAACCCTGGCCCTGGGCAGACAACACAGCTGTCTGGAATCTCGCTCTTTGCTGCAGTAAACAGTGTCAATCCCCCTCACTATCCTGTCCCCTACCACCACTACACTCCTGTTTGCTCCCCCATACTTGAATGGCTTCCTGTACCACAGTGCCATGGCCAGTCTGCTCACCCACCCTGCAGCCCCCACTCTCATCCAAACAAGCTGAGATAACCTCAAACATGTCGGACAATCGCAAACGCTGAGGCTCCTGATCTCCTGCCCTCTGGGTCTCCTTACCTGCCTCACTCACAGTCACACCCTCCTTTCCCTGACCAATGACTGAATCAGAAGTCCCTACCCTAAGGGACGTCACCACCTCCTGATGAAAGTATCCAGGTAACTTTCCCCCTCCCTGCAGTTCAGTCTCCAGCTCACTGACTCTGAGCTGAAGCCCTTTGAGTGACAAACATTCGCTGCAGACGTGTTTTCCCTGGATCACTCTGGTATCCAGGAGTTCCCACAAGCTGCAGTCATGACACATCACCTGTCCTGCCATCCTCCAAGTCATCTGACTTGGAAATATATCAGCCGTTCCTTCACAGTCACTGGGTTAAGGTCCTGAAACTTTCTCCCTAACAGCACTGTGGGTGTACCTACACCATAGGGACTGCAGTGACTCAAGAAGGCAGCACCTCAACCTTCTCAGGGGCAATTAGGGATGGGCAATGAAAACTGGTCAAGTGGCTTAGAAATAACCTGCTCACTACACTCATTTTGGGTTCTGCCAGGATCGCTCAGCTCCTGACCTCATTGCAGCCTTGATTCAAACATGTGTAAGGAACATATCTTTTTATTTTCTGTTGGACTGTGGATTTAAAACTACAATAGCTGCAGTTTGAAAGACATGTCCACTAGAACAGGATGAGAGATATATACAATGTTGCAGTCCTAGAACAGCATGTGCCATGAAAGCGAGGACGGTGCCAGAAAGGAGTCCCAGACCATGGGAGCTGCCTGGCTACAGCATTTTAATTGGCTCCTGACCAGGTGACCAGGGTTTGGGTGGTAGCAGAGCAGAAAGCTCTTGGCCTGCAACGAGAAAACATCTAAAAGCTCTTTTTCTCAGATCACTATAACCTGCTCACTCTCTGAGGAAACCCCTGTAAAAAGGAAAAGGGGAAAACTACTGTTAAATGGAATTGAAAAGCAAGTGCTCAACCTGTGAACTAAATACTGGAAGACCACCTCATGTCATCAACAAGAACTGAAAGGAATTTGGGCGACAGCGATCAAGAATCAACCCATCGAATCCTGTACTCCGGAATTGGTGCTATTGAACTGTTTCATACCAACTTTCAGATCAATGCTTTGTGTGTCTTATACGTCTTGTGGTGTATGTATGTGTGTGTGCGTATAAGGATTTAAGAAGGGGGTACAGCTTAAGTTAAAGTGTTAGAACTTAGCAGTTCATATGTCTTTCATCTGCCACTACTTAAAGGTAATTTTTTCAATAAACAGTTATTTACTTATTAAGTGTACAAACCTAGTGCTCGTATTTTGTTAACCTAAATTAAACAGTTGGGTAGAATTGGGGCAATCTGGTGGTTTGGTCAAATTTTCACATTTGTCACGGCTCAGGGAGCAGCGGGCCTGATATTACAGCGCGCTGTCCCCGGTGAGTCGATAATACAGCGCACTTTCGCAGTGAGTCGATATTACAGCGCGCTGTCCCGGTGAGTCGATATTACAGCGCGCTGTCCCCGGTGAGTCAATATTACAGCGCGCTGTCCCCGGTGAGTCGATATTACAGCGCGCTGTCCACGGTGAGTCGATATTACAGCGCGCTGTCCCCGGTGAGTCGATATTACAGCGCGCTGTTCCCGGTGAGTCGATATTACAGCGCGCTGTCCACAGTGAGTCGATATTACAGCGCGCTGTCCACAGTGAGTCGATATTACAGCGTGCTGTCCCCAGTGAGTCGATATTACAGCGCGCTGTCCACAGTGAGTCGATATTACAGCGCGCTGTCACTAGTGAGTCGATATTACAGTGCGTTGTCCCCAGTGAGTCGATATTACAGCACGCTGTCCACAGTGAGTCGATATTACAGCGTGTTGTCCCCAGTGAGTCGATATTACAGCACGCTGTCCCCAGTGAATCGATATTACAGCACGCTGTCCCCAGTGAGTCGATATTACAGCGCGCTGTCCCCAGTGAGGTGATATTACAGCGCGCTGTCCCCAGTGAGTCGATATGACAGTGCGCTGTCCCCGGTGAGTCGACATTACAATGAGCTGTCCCCAGTGAGTCGATATTACTACGCGCTGTCTCCAGTGAGTCAAAATTACAGCGCGCTGTCCCCGGTGAGTCGATATTACAGCACGCTGTCCCCAGTGAGTCGATATTACAGCACGCTGTCCCCGGTGAGTCGATATTACAGCGCGCTGTCCCCAGTGAGTCGATATTACAGCACGCTGTCCCCGGTGAGTCGATATTACAGCGCGCTGTCCCCAGTGAGTCAAAATTACAGCGCGCTGTCCCCGGTGAGTCGATATTACAGCACGCTGTCCCCAGTGAGTCGATATTACAGCACGCTGTCCCCGGTGAGTCGATATTACAGCACGCTGTCCCCAGTGAGTCGATATTACAGCGCGCTGTCCCCGGTGAGTCGATAATACAGCGCACTTTCGCAGTGAGTCGATATTACAGCGCGCTGTCCCGGTGAGTCGATATTACAGCGCGCTGTCCCCGGTGAGTCAATATTACAGCGCGCTGTCCCCGGTGAGTCGATATTACAGCGCGCTGTCCACGGTGAGTCGATATTACAGCGCGCTGTCCCCGGTGAGTCGATATTACAGCGCGCTGTTCCCGGTGAGTCGATATTACAGCGCGCTGTCCACAGTGAGTCGATATTACAGCGCGCTGTCCACAGTGAGTCGATATTACAGCGTGCTGTCCCCAGTGAGTCGATATTACAGCGCGCTGTCCACAGTGAGTCGATATTACAGCGCGCTGTCACTAGTGAGTCGATATTACAGCGCGTTGTCCCCAGTGAGTCGATATTACAGCACGCTGTCCACAGTGAGTCGATATTACAGCGTGTTGTCCCCAGTGAGTCGATATTACAGCACGCTGTCCCCAGTGAATCGATATTACAGCACGCTGTCCCCAGTGAGTCGATATTACAGCGCGCTGTCCCCAGTGAGTCGATATTACAGCGCGCTGTCCCCAGTGAGTCGATATTACAGCACCCTGTCTCCAGTGAGTCGATATTACCGCGCGCTGTCCCCAGTGAGTCGATATTACAGCACGCTGTCCCCAGTGAGTCGATATTACAGCACGCTGTCCCCAGTGAGTCGATATTACAGCACGCTGTCCCCAGTGAGTCGATATTACAGCACGCTGTCCCCAGTGAGTCGATATTACAGCGCGCTGTCCCCAGTGAGGTGATATTACAGCGCGCTGTCCCCAGTGAGTCGATATGACAGTGTGCTGTCTCCAGTGAGTCGATATTACAGCGCGCTGTCCCCAGTGAGGTGATATTACAGCGCGCTGTCCCCAGTGAGTCGATATGACAGTGCGCTGTCCCCGGTGAGTCGACATTACTATGAGCGTCCCCAGTGAGTCGATATTACTACGCGCTGTCTCCAGTGAGTCAATATTACAGCGCGCTGTCCCCAGTGAGTCGATATTACAGCGCGCTGTCCCCAGTGAGTCGATATTACAGCACGCTGTCCCCAGTGAGTCGATATTACAGCACACTGTCCCCGGTTAGTCGATATTACAGCGCGCTGTCCCCAGTGAGTTGAGATTACAGCGCGCTGTCCCCAGTGAGTCGATATTACAGCGCGCTGTCCCCAGTGAGTCGATATTACAGCGCGCTGTCCCCAGTGAGTCGATATTACAGCGCGCTGTCCCCAGTGAGTCGATATTACAGCACGCTGTCTCCAGTGAGTCGATATTACCGCGCGCTGTCCCCAGTGAGTTGATATTACAGCGCGCTGTCCCCAGTGAGTCGATATTACAGCGCGCTGTCCCCAGTGAGTCGATATTACAGCGCGCTGTCCCCAGTGAGTCGATATTACAGCACGCTGTCCCCAGTGAGTCGATATTACAGCACGCTGTCCCCAGTGAGTCGATATTACAGCGCGCTGTCCCCGGTGAGTCGATACTACAGCACGCTGTCCCCAGTGAGTCGATACTACAGCACGCTGTCCCCGGTGAGTCAATATTACAGCGCGCTGTCCCCAGTGAGTCGATATTACAGCGCGCTGTCCCCAGTGAGTCGATATTACAGCGCGCTGTCCCCAGTGAGTCGATATTACAGCACGCTGTCTCCAGTGACTCGATATTACAGCGCGCTGTACCCAGTGAGTCGATATTACAGCGCGCTGTCCCCAGTGAGTCGATATTACAGCGCGCTGTCTCCAGTGAGTCGATATTACAGCACGCTGTCCCCAGTGAGTCGATATTACAGCGCGCTGTCCCCAGTGAGTCGATATTACAGCACGCTGTCCCCAGTGAGTCGATATTACAGCGCGCTGTCTCCAGTGAGTCGATATTACAGCACGCTGTCCCCAGTGAGTCGATATTAATACGCGCTGTCCCCAGTGAGTCGATATTACAGCACGCTGTCCCCAGTGAGTCGATATTACAGCGCGCTGTCCCCAGTGAGTCGATATTACAGCACGCTGTCCCCAGTAAGTCGATATTACTACGCGCTGTCCCCAGTGAGTCGATATTACAGCACGCTGTCCACAGTGAGTCGATATCACAGCGCGCTGTCCACAGTGAGTCGATATTACAGCGCGCTGTCCCCAGTGAGTCGATATTACAGCGCGCTGTCCACAGTGAGTCGATATTACAGCGCGCTCTCCCCAGTGAGTCGATATTACAGCGCGCTGTCCACAGTGAGTCGGTATTACAGCGCGCTGTCCCCAGTGAGTCGATATTACAGCGTGTTGTCCCCAGTGAGTCGATATTACAGCACGCTGTCCCCAGTGAGTCGATATTACAGCGCGTTGTCCCCAGTGAGTCGATATTACAGCACGCTGTCCCCAGTGAGTCGATATTACAGCACGCTGTCCCCAGTGAGTCGATATTACAGCACGCTGTCCCCAGTGAGTCGATATGACAGTGTGCTGTCTCCAGTGAGTCGATATTACAGCGCGCTGTCCCCAGTGAGGTGATATTACAGCACGCTATCCCCAGTGAGTCGATATTACAGCACGCTGTCCCCAGTGAGTCGATATGACAGTGCACTGTCCCCGGTGAGTCGACATTACTATGAGCTGTCCCCAGTGAGTCGATATTACTACGCGCTGTCTCCAGTGAGTCAATATTACAGCGCGCTGTCCCCAGTGAGTCGATATTACAGCGTGCTGTCCCCAGTGAGTCGATATTACAGCACTCTGTCCCCAGTGAGTCGATATTACAGCACGCTGTCCACAGTGAGTCGATATTACAGCGCGCTGTCCACAGTGAGTCGATATTACAGCGCGCTGTCCCCAGTGAGTCGATATTACAGCGCGCTGTCCACAGTGAGTCGATATTACAGCGCGCTGACCCCAGTGAGTCGATATTACAGCGCGTTGTCCCCAGTGAGTCGATATTACAGCACGCTGTCCCCAGTGAGTCGATATTACAGCGCGTTGTCCCCAGTGAGTCGATATTACAGCACGCTGTCCCCAGTGAGTCGATATTACAGCACGCTGTCCCCAGTGAGTCGATATGACAGTGTGCTGTCTCCAGTGAGTCGATATTACAGCGCGCTGTCCCCAGTGAGGTGATATTACAGCGCGCTGTCCCCAGTGAGTCGATATGACAGTGCACTGTCCCCGGTGAGTCGACATTACTATGAGCTGTCCCCAGTGAGTCGATATTACTACGCGCTGTCTCCAGTGAGTCAATATTACAGCGTGCTGTCCCCAGTGAGTCGATATTACAGCGCGCTGTCCCCAGTGAGTCGATATTACAGCACGCTGTCCCCAGTGAGTCGATATTACAGCACGCTGTCCCCAGTGAGTCGATATTACAGCGCGCTGTCCCCGGTGAGTCGATATTACAGCACGCTGTCTCCAG
The DNA here is from genome assembly GCF_017639515.1 of Carcharodon carcharias. Classification (NCBI taxonomy): domain Eukaryota; kingdom Metazoa; phylum Chordata; class Chondrichthyes; order Lamniformes; family Lamnidae; genus Carcharodon; species Carcharodon carcharias. The sequence continues at coordinate 369,917 of NC_054473.1, forward strand.
TGAGTCGATATTACCACGCGCTGTCCCCAGTGAGTCGATATCACAGCGCGCTGTCCACAGTGAGTCGATATTACAGCACGCTGTCCCCAGTGAGTCGATATTACAGCGCGTTGTCCCCAGTGAGTCGATATTACAGCACGCTGTCCCCAGTGAGTCGATATTACAGCACGTTGTCCCCAGTGAGTCGATATTACAGCACGCTGTCCCCAGTGAGTCGATATTACAGCGCGTTGTCCCCAGTGAGTCGATATTACAGCGTGCTGTCCCCAGTGAGTCGATATTACACCACGCTGTCCCCAGTGAGTCGATATGACAGTGTGCTGTCTCCAGTGAGTCGATATTACAGCGCGCTGTCCCCAGTGAGGTGATATTACAGCGCGCGGTCCCCAGTGAGTCGATATGACAGTGCGCGGTCCCCGGTCAGTCGACATTACTATGAGCTGTCCCCAGTGAGTCGATATTACTACACGCTGTCTCCAGTGAGTCAATATTACAGCGCGCTGTCCCCAGTGAGACGATATTACAGCGCGCTGTCCCCAGTGAGTCGATATTACAGCACGCTGTCCCCAGTGAGTCGATATTACAGCACGCTGTCTCCAGTGAGTCGATATTACCGCGCGCTGTCCCCAGTGAGTCGATATTACAGCGCGCTGTCCCCAGTGAGTCGATATTACAGCGCGCTGTCCCCATTGAGTTGATATTACAGCACGCTGTCCCCAGTGAGTCGATATTACAGCGCGCTGTCCCCAGTGAGTCGATATTACAGCGCGCTGTCCCCAGTGAGTCGATATTACAGCGCGCTGTCCCCATTGAGTCGATATTACAGCGCGCTATCCCCAGTGAGTCGATATTACAGCACGCTGTCCCCAGTGAGTCGATATTACAGCACGCTGTCCCCAGTGAGTCGATATTACAGCACGCTGTCCCCAGTGAGTCGATATTACAGCACGCTGTCCCCAGTGAGTCGATATTACAGCGCGCTGTCTCCAGTGAGTCGATATTACAGCGCGCTGTCCCCAGTGAGTCGATATTACAGCGCGCTGTCCCCAGTGAGTCGATATTACAGCGCGCTGTCCCCAGTGACTCGATATTACAGCGCGCTGTCTCCAGTGAGTCGATATTACAGCACGCTGTCCCCAGTGAGTCGATATTAATACGCGCTGTCCCCAGTGAGTCGATATTACAGCACGCTGTCCCCAGTGAGTCGATATTACAGCACGCTGTCCCCAGTGAGTCGATATTACAGCACGCTGTCCCCAGTGAGTCGATATTACAGCACGCTGTCCCCAGTGAGTCGATATTACAGCACGCTGTCCCCAGTGAGTCGATATGACAGTGTGCTGTCTCCAGTGAGTCAATATTACAGCGCGCTGTCCCCAGTGAGTCGATATTACTACGCGCTGTCCCCAGTGAGTCGATATTACAGCACGCTGTCCACAGTGAGTCGATATTACAGCGCGCTGTCCACAGTGAGTCGATATTACAGCGCGCTGTCCCCAGTGAGTCGATATTACAGCGCGCTGTCCCCAGTGAGTCGATATTACAGCGCGCTGTCCCCAGTGTTTCGATATTACAGCACGCTGTCCCCAGTGAGTCGATATTACAGTACGCTGTCCCCAGTTAGTCGATATTACAGCGCGCTGTCTCCAGTGAGTCGATATTACAGCGCGCTGTCTCCAGTGAGTCGATATTACAGCACGCTGTCCCCAGTGAGTCGATATTACTATGCGCTGTCCCCAGTGAGTCGATATTACAGCACGCTGTCCCCAGTGAGTCGATATTACAGCGCGCTGTCCCCAGTGAGTCGATATTACAGCACGCTGTCCCCAGTAAGTCGATATTACTACGCGCTGTCCCCAGTGAGTCGATATTACAGCACGCTGTCCACAGTGAGTCGATATCACAGCGCGCTGTCCACAGTGAGTCGATATTACAGCGCGCTGTCCCCAGTGAGTCGATATTACAGCGCGCTGTCCACAGTGAGTCGATATTACAGCGCGCTCTCCCCAGTGAGTCGATATTACAGCGCGCTGTCCACAGTGAGTCGGTATTACAGCGCGCTGTCCCCAGTGAGTCGATATTACAGCGTGTTGTCCCCAGTGAGTCGATATTACAGCACGCTGTCCCCAGTGAGTCGATATTACAGCGCGTTGTCCCCAGTGAGTCGATATTACAGCACGCTGTCCCCAGTGAGTCGATATTACAGCACGCTGTCCCCAGTGAGTCGATATGACAGTGTGCTGTCTCCAGTGAGTCGATATTACAGCGCGCTGTCCCCAGTGAGGTGATATTACAGCACGCTATCCCCAGTGAGTCGATATTACAGCACGCTGTCCCCAGTGAGTCGATATGACAGTGCACTGTCCCCGGTGAGTCGACATTACTATGAGCTGTCCCCAGTGAGTCGATATTACTACGCGCTGTCTCCAGTGAGTCAATATTACAGCGCGCTGTCCCCAGTGAGTCGATATTACAGCGTGCTGTCCCCAGTGAGTCGATATTACAGCACACTGTCCCCAGTGAGTCGATATTACAGCACGCTGTCCACAGTGAGTCGATATTACAGCGCGCTGTCCACAGTGAGTCGATATTACAGCGCGCTGTCCCCAGTGAGTCGATATTACAGCGCGCTGTCCACAGTGAGTCGATATTACAGCGCGCTGACCCCAGTGAGTCGATATTACAGCGCGTTGTCCCCAGTGAGTCGATATTACAGCACGCTGTCCCCAGTGAGTCGATATTACAGCGCGTTGTCCCCAGTGAGTCGATATTACAGCACGCTGTCCCCAGTGAGTCGATATTACAGCACGCTGTCCCCAGTGAGTCGATATGACAGTGTGCTGTCTCCAGTGAGTCGATATTACAGCGCGCTGTCCCCAGTGAGGTGATATTACAGCGCGCTGTCCCCAGTGAGTCGATATGACAGTGCACTGTCCCCGGTGAGTCGACATTACTATGAGCTGTCCCCAGTGAGTCGATATTACTACGCGCTGTCTCCAGTGAGTCAATATTACAGCGTGCTGTCCCCAGTGAGTCGATATTACAGCGCGCTGTCCCCAGTGAGTCGATATTACAGCACGCTGTCCCCAGTGAGTCGATATTACAGCACGCTGTCCCCAGTGAGTCGATATTACAGCGCGCTGTCCCCGGTGAGTCGATATTACAGCACGCTGTCTCCAGTGAGTCGATATTACCACGCGCTGTCCCCAGTGAGTCGATATCACAGCGCGCTGTCCACAGTGAGTCGATATTACAGCACGCTGTCCCCAGTGAGTCGATATTACAGCGCGTTGTCCCCAGTGAGTCGATATTACAGCACGCTGTCCCCAGTGAGTCGATATTACAGCACGTTGTCCCCAGTGAGTCGATATTACAGCACGCTGTCCCCAGTGAGTCGATATTACAGCGCGTTGTCCCCAGTGAGTCGATATTACAGCGTGCTGTCCCCAGTGAGTCGATATTACACCACGCTGTCCCCAGTGAGTCGATATGACAGTGTGCTGTCTCCAGTGAGTCGATATTACAGCGCGCTGTCCCCAGTGAGGTGATATTACAGCGCGCGGTCCCCAGTGAGTCGATATGACAGTGCGCGGTCCCCGGTCAGTCGACATTACTATGAGCTGTCCCCAGTGAGTCGATATTACTACACGCTGTCTCCAGTGAGTCAATATTACAGCGCGCTGTCCCCAGTGAGACGATATTACAGCGCGCTGTCCCCAGTGAGTCGATATTACAGCACGCTGTCCCCAGTGAGTCGATATTACAGCACGCTGTCTCCAGTGAGTCGATATTACCGCGCGCTGTCCCCAGTGAGTCGATATTACAGCGCGCTGTCCCCAGTGAGTCGATATTACAGCGCGCTGTCCCCATTGAGTTGATATTACAGCACGCTGTCCCCAGTGAGTCGATATTACAGCGCGCTGTCCCCAGTGAGTCGATATTACAGCGCGCTGTCCCCAGTGAGTCGATATTACAGCGCGCTGTCCCCATTGAGTCGATATTACAGCGCGCTATCCCCAGTGAGTCGATATTACAGCACGCTGTCCCCAGTGAGTCGATATTACAGCACGCTGTCCCCAGTGAGTCGATATTACAGCACGCTGTCCCCAGTGAGTCGATATTACAGCACGCTGTCCCCAGTGAGTCGATATTACAGCGCGCTGTCTCCAGTGAGTCGATATTACAGCGCGCTGTCCCCAGTGAGTCGATATTACAGCGCGCTGTCCCCAGTGAGTCGATATTACAGCGCGCTGTCCCCAGTGACTCGATATTACAGCGCGCTGTCTCCAGTGAGTCGATATTACAGCACGCTGTCCCCAGTGAGTCGATATTAATACGCGCTGTCCCCAGTGAGTCGATATTACAGCACGCTGTCCCCAGTGAGTCGATATTACAGCACGCTGTCCCCAGTGAGTCGATATTACAGCACGCTGTCCCCAGTGAGTCGATATTACAGCACGCTGTCCCCAGTGAGTCGATATTACAGCACGCTGTCCCCAGTGAGTCGATATGACAGTGTGCTGTCTCCAGTGAGTCAATATTACAGCGCGCTGTCCCCAGTGAGTCGATATTACTACGCGCTGTCCCCAGTGAGTCGATATTACAGCACGCTGTCCACAGTGAGTCGATATTACAGCGCGCTGTCCACAGTGAGTCGATATTACAGCGCGCTGTCCCCAGTTAGTCGATATTACAGCGCGCTGTCCCCAGTGAGTCGATATTACAGCGCGTTGTCCCCAGTGAGTCGATATTACAGCACGCTGTCCCCAGTGAGTCGATATTACAGCGCGCTGTCCCCAGTGAGTCGATATTACAGCGCGCTGTCCCCAGTGAGTCGATATCACCGCGCGCTGTCCCCAGTGAGTCGATATTACAGCGCGCTGTCCCCAGTGTTTCGATATTACAGCACGCTGTCCCCAGTGAGTCGATATTACAGTACGCTGTCCCCAGTTAGTCGATATTACAGCGCGCTGTCTCCAGTGAGTCGATATTACAGCGCGCTGTCTCCAGTGAGTCGATATTACAGCACGCTGTCCCCAGTGAGTCGATATTACTACGCGCTGTCCCCAGTGAGTCGATATTACAGCACGCTGTCCCCAGTGAGTCGATATTACAGCACGCTGTCCCCAGTGAGTCGATATTACAGCACGCTGTCCCCAGTGAGTCGATATTACTACGCGCTGTCCCCAGTGAGTCGATATTACAGCACGCTGTCCCCAGTGAGTCGATATTACAGCACGCTGTCCCCAGTGAGTCGATATTACAGCGCACTGTCCCCAGTGACTCGATATTACAGCACGCTTTCCCCAGTGAGTCGATATTACAGCGTGCTGTCCCCAGTGATTCGATATTACTACGCGCTGTCCCCAGTGGGTCGATATTACAGCGCGCTGTCCCCAGTGAGTCGATATTACAGCACGCTGTCCCCAGTGAGTCGACATTACAGCACGCTGTCCCCGGTGAGTCGATATTACAGCACGCTGTCCCCAGTGAGTCGATATTACAGCACGCTCTCCCCGGTGAGTCGATATTACAGCGCGCTGTCCCCAGTGAGTCAATATTACAGGGCGCTGTCTCCAGTTAGTCGATATTACAGCGCGCTGTCCCAAGTGTGTCGATATTACAGCACCCTGTCCCCAGTGAGTCTATATTACAGCACGCTGTCCCCGGTGAGTCGATATTACAGCGTGCTTTCCACAGTGAGTCGATATTACAGCACGCTGTCTCCAGTGAGTCGATATTACAGCACGCTGTCCCCAGTGAGTCGATATTACAGCGTGCTGTCCCCAGTGATTCGATATTACAGCACGCTGTCCACAGTGAGTCGATATTACAGCACGCTGTCCACAGTGAGTCGATATTACCGCACGCTGTCCACAGTGAGTCGATATTACAGCACGCTGTCCACAGTGAGTCGATATTACAGCACGCTGTCCCCAGTGAGTCGATATTACAGCGCGCTGTCCCCAGTGAGTCGATATTACAGCACGCTGTCTCCAGTGAGTCGATATTACAGCACGCTGTCCCCAGTGAGTCGATATTACAGCACGCTGTCCACCGTGAGTCGATATTACAGCACGCTGTCCACAATGAGTCGATATTACAGCACGCTGTCCACAGTGAGTCGATATTACAGCACGCTGTCCACAGTGAGTCGATATTACAGCACGCTGTCCCCAGTGAGTCGATATTACAGCGCGCTGTTCCCAGTGATTCGATATTACAGCGCGCTGTCCCCAGTGTGTCGATATTACAGCGTGCTGTCCGCAGTGAGACGTGACCAAGTTTGGGGGCTCGGTTCCAGGATATTTTGGAATAAAAGATAACAATGATTTGGGTGCCGATTTAGGAAGTAATAAAAGCTAAAAGGAAACACCAGGTTTATACTTTCAAAAATAAGATGGCACTAGAAACTGTTAAAACTTTCCTGCAAGTGGGAAGAGATGTCCCTGACGATTTTACAATGGATCCCAAAAGCCAGGTTAATTGATTGGTAAGTAAATTAAGAGCAGGATTGCCTGCCAAAATGAGGAAGGCAGAGATAATCAAAGGGATGGCACAGCATTTGAAATTGGAAGAAATACCCAGGCGATCGGGTTCTCCAAGGGGTGATTCATTGGAATGGGCTCAAATTCAGTTGCAAGTAAAAAAATTAGAACTAGAGGCAGCAGAAAAAGAGAGAGAGAGCACTTGAAGAGCAACAGGTGGAAAAGGAAAGAGAAAGGACATTTCAAAGGGTGTTAGAAATGGCAAAGTTAGAAAAGGAGGAAAGAGATAAAAAGAGAAAATTCCAGCTTGAAATGCTGACAGTTAAAAAAGGGACCCCAGTAGGTGAGACAGGACTTATTTCCAGATCAGAACCAATGGGAAGATGTTTAAATTTATACAAGTTTTCCAAAGTTTGAGGAAAGGGATGTTGAAGCATTCTTTATTTCATTTGAGAAGATAGCTAAACAGATGAACGGGCCAAAGGAAAACTGGGCATTGCCCATGAAGAACAAATTGACAAGTAGAGCACAGGAAATTTATGCTTCACTGTCAGAGGAGGTTTCCAGGGATTATGATGTGGTGAAAAAGGCCATTTTGGGTGCATATGAGCTGGTCCCTAAAGCATACAGACAAAAGTCCCAAAATTTAAGGAAACAGCCCGGACAAACTTACATTGAATTTAAATGGATTAAACAAAGTAATTTTGACAAGTGGATACGGGAATTAGGAGTTGAAACTATCTATGAAGTTCTCAGAGAGACCATTCTCGGAAGAATTTAAAAACTCCCTACTTTCTGTAATAAGAACCCATGTTGAAGACCAAAGAGTTGCAACTGCTCGACAGACAGCAGTAATGGCTGACGCTTATGAGCTGATCCATAAAACTAAACCTTTCTTCTATCGCCTCCATGAATTTGAAAAGGATAGAAAGTAGAATATTGAAAAGAAGGCAATTAGCCAGGGTAAAGAATGGAGAGCTGGGAATACCTTGAGATCTCCTCCCCAGGTCAGGAAGGAAGGTATTGAGGGAGGAGGTAAAACTCGAAGGGCTAAGTGTTTCCATTGTAATAAAGTGGGACATATTCATTCAGAATGCTGGAAGTTGTGAGGGAGGCCCATGGGACTTATTGGAGTTCATATGAGTAAGTCTGAAAAGGGAACTCAAAAAGAATAAGCCAAATATCAAATTGTAGCTTTAACTACAAATAAGGGACTGGGGGGGTAAACACCACTGTGAATGCAGGTGAAGTAATTAAAGTAGATGAGAGATATAAAGTGTTTTTGTCTAATGGAAAGATAACCCCTTTCTCATCAAATAATGCAGCTAAACCCATAGCTATATTAAGGGACACAGGAGCTACTCAAACTCTTTTGCTGCAGAAGGAACTGGTTTTCCCTCCAGAGAGTTCAATGGAAGCTAAAGTATTGGTAAACGGGATAAGTGGAGAGTATATCCCGATTCCATTGTACAAAGTACAATCGGAGTGTGATTTGTTGTCTGGGTCGGTGGTTGTGGGAGTGGTTAAGAAATTACCCGTGGATGGAGTTGATTTACTCCTGGGGAATGATTTGTCAGGAGTGAAGGTTTTAGCTTCACCCATAATTACAGAAAGTCCGAGAGAGGCTAAAGAGATGGAGCAGTTACAAGGACAAGTTCCTGGGATTTTTCCATCTTGTGTGGTGACCAGAGCAATGGCCAAGCAAAGTCCATTACCAGAGGTCGAAGTAACACCGTGAGAAGATGTTAGAGTAGCCAAAACTTTCTTTAAGGATGAGGATACGTCAAAGGAAGTGTTTGGCATGTCTTCATTAATTAAGGCCCAGAAGGCAGGTCCAGAGTTAAACAAGTTAACACCGTCAGCTCACACTGAAGCTGAGGCTGAAGGTGTTCCGGAGTGCTATTACATTAAAAACAGAGTTCTGATGAGGAAGTGGAGACACCCTCACAGACCTGCCAATGAGGAATGGATAGTTGTTCATCAGATAGCGGTACCACCCAAATATCGTAAGCAGATATTGCAAGTATCACGTGTAATTCCTATGGCAGGACATGTAGGAATACGGAAAACTCAAGCATCAATAAACAGGCATTTTACCCAGCCAAGGCTTCATAAGGACATTGTGCAATTTTGTAAAATGTGTCATACATGTCAGGTGGTAGTTAAACCTCAATATATCATCAAACCAGCACCTTTAATACCCATACCAGTTTTTGAAGAACCATTCAGTCGATTGTGTCGGACTATTACCCAAAATGAAAGCAGGAAAACAGTATATCTTTACAATCATGGATATGACAACCTGATTTCCAGAAGCTAATACTTTAAGGACAATTATAGCTAAGGTGGTAGTGGAAAAGTTAACTTAGTTTTTCACTCATAATGGCCTACCAGTTGAAATACAATCTGACCAAGGTTCTAAATTCATGTGTAAAATTTTCCAGGACATAATCAGCAATTGGGGTATCAGGCGACTAAAGTCTACCGCTTATCACTCACAGATACAGGGAACTTTAGAGAGATACCATCAGACTCTCAAAACCATGATTAAGGCCTATTGCCATGAATACCCAAAGGATTGGGACAAAGGATTAGATTTCTTACTATTTGCTACCAGAGATTCTCCGAATGAATCTACCGGATTTAATCCATTTGAAGTGATCTATGATCACAAAATAAGAGATCTATTAAAAGTGATTAAGAAAAAGTTCCTAAAGCAGAAAGACGAATCCTCCATGTTGGATTATGTGTCCATGTTTCTAGAAAGACTCACAGGATTGTGTAAAGTATCACGCGAGCGCTTAAAAATTTCCTGAGCAAAAATGAAAGAATTGGCAAACAAATATGCTACAACTAGAACGTTCCCAGCAGCAGATGAAGTATTGGTATTATTACCTCTGCAGGGTGAACGCCTGAAAGTGAAACTCAGCAGCTCCTACAAGATAGTTAGGAGGGTTGATAAAGTGTCTTATCTGTTAGATACTCCTGAGCATAGGAAGAAGAAACGGTTATGTCACATAAACATGTTGAAGCAATATCATCACAGAGAAGATGATAAGACAGAGCAAGTGTGCCAGGTGGTAGGAGTAGTGGAGGATGACAGAGTAAGGACAAGGCAGAAGGAGAAGTAGACAGTGCCCAGAGCAAACCTCCTACAATTCGACTAGCCAATACGTCAACACTGGGAGTTGGACACAGTGTTCTCATATCAGAGGATGTACTCTACAGTAGAAAAAGAAACTTTAGCATTGTTGTTGTCTCTTCAACACTTTGAAGCTTATGTCCAACACAATAACAAAGAAACACTAATCTACACTGACCATAATCTGTTGGCATTTATTGAAAAGTTTAAAACTCAAAATGTGAGATTGTTTTGAATAGAATCTATTGTTTCAACCATTCAATGTAAAGATTGTTCATGTTGCCGGTAAAGATAATGTGATCGTGGATGCATTGTCCCAGATGTAAAATACTGAAATAAGTTAAAGGAGTAAGAAATGCTGAAGATTGTATAAGGGGGAGGCAGGATGAATGGAATTAAGTCTCATGTTTTGTTGTCCATGTGTCTCATACAGTGAGTGCTATTGACATCAAGGCAGCATTTGACCAAGTGTGACATCAAGGAGCCCTAGCAAAACTGAAGTCAGTGGGAATCAGGGGGAAAACTCCACCGGTCGGAGTCATACCTAGCACAAAGGAAGATAGTTGTGGTTGTTGGAGGTCAGTCATCTCAGCTCCAGGACATCACTGCAGGAGTTCCTCAGGGTAGTGTCCTCGGCCCAACCATCTTCAGCTGCTTCATCAATGACCTTCCTTCCATCGTAAGGTCAGAAGTGGAAATGTTCGCTGATGATTGCACAATGTTGGTTGCTCAGGGTCACTGCAGGACCAGTAACACTCAAGAAGCTCAACACCATCCAGGACAAAGCAGCCGCTTGACTGGCACCCCATCCACAAACATTCATTCCTTCCACCACCAACGCACAGTGGCCACAATGTGTATGATCTACAAGATGCACTGCAGGAACTCACCAACTCCTCAGACAATATCTTCCAAACCACGACCTCTGCCATCTATAAAGACAAGGGCAGCAGATACATGGGAACATCACCAACTGGAAGTTCCCCTCCAAGCCACTCACCAAATTGACTTGGAAATATATCGCCGTCCCTTCACCGTCACTGGGTCGAATTCCTGGAACTCCCTCCCTAACAGCACTGTGGGTGTACCTACACCACATGGACTGCAGCAGCTCAGGAAGGCAGCTCACTACCATCTTCTCAAGGGCAATTAGGGATGGGCAAGTATGCTGGCCCAGCCAGCGAAGTCCACATCCCATGAACGAATATAAAAAATCTTGACAATTAAGCCTTAACCTTTAACATGATTGGGTACAGTATCATTACAAGCTTTGAAGGGAATGTTTCTCCCCTAAAACAGAACATTTTACAATGTTGATAGTTAATCCACTGAACAGCAACTTGCATTCGGAAGAAGCACAGCTGGAAAATTCATCAGATCAGACAAAAGATCATTGACCTGAAACATTAACTCTGTTTCTTCCAGCACAAATGCTGTCTGACCTTTTGAATATTTCCTGCCTTTTCTGTTTTTATTTTGAATGTACTTCTTTGGCTTTGAAGCACTTTGGGATGTTGTGAGGTCATGAAAGGTGCTGTAGACATGAATGGTTTTTAGTTAAAGGTTTAAGGTCCTGCCTATTTTCTCTGGGCTGTAAGCAGTTTCAGCATTTTGCATCAAATGATTTATTTTATTTATTTAGTGAATGCAAATCCTGAAGCCAAGCAATGGCCTCCTCATTTTTGACGTTAACGTGGCTATTCTGCCACTTAGTCTGTAGAGGGGACACTCCTCAGTGACGTGCAGCACGGTTTGTATCTTTCCACAAGTAAGGGTTTGTACTGAGACACCAGAGGTGCAGGCTGGCTGCTCAGAGGCTCTGGCCTGTTTAGCAAGGACCACTCTCACCGTGGTAGCTCAAAGCCTGCCATTCAACAGGTGGGGTTTATCACAAGAACTTGTTAGTGGCTTCCCATGTTCCCCATCCCTTCAGGCAGAGGAAATCTGCTGGTAGATCTTGGTCAGGAAGAATGCTCCATATGAGATGGAAGGCGGGCAATAGGTGGGTTGAACAGTCATCATGGAGAGGTAAATGAAGGGATTTCAAACAGTTTGTGGGTGTGTGGGGGGTTGAAGTTTGCAAGGACAGGAAGCCAGGGTGTTGAGTGGAGAGTTCCAATTATGATTTGCACTGTTACATTTAATTAAGTGTCAACAACTTGTGTGTTTTTTTATTCATTCATGGGATGTGGGCTTCGCTGGCTGGGCCAGCATTTATTGCCCACCCCTAATTGCCCTTGAGAAGGTGGAGGTGAGCTGCCTTCTTGAACCGCTGCAGTCCATGTGGTGTAGGTACACCCACTGTGCTGTTAGGGAGGGAGTTCCAGGATTTTGACCCATCGACAGTGAAGGAACGGCGATATATTTCCAAGTCAGGATGGTGAGTGACTTCCAGGTGGTGATGTTCCCATCTATCTGCTGCTGCCCTTGTCCTTGTAGTGGTTTTGATACAACTGAGGGGCTTGCTAGGCCATTTCAGAGGGCACTTAAGAGTCAACCACATTGCTGTGGGTCTGGAGTCACATGTAGGTCAGACCAGGTAAGGATGGCAGATTTCCTTCCTTAAAGGACATTAGTGAACCAGATGGGTTTTTACAACAATCAACAATGGCGTCATGGTCATCAATAGACTTTTAATTTCAGATTATTGAATTCAAATTTCTCCATCTACCATGATGGGATTCAAACCCAGGTCCCCAGACCATTACTCTGGCTCTCTGGATTACCAGCCCAGTGACAATACCACTACGCCATCGCCTCCCCTCAATGTGATGAACTTTGTGATACAGGTGCACAGTACCATGCTGCGGAGTATGATAGAACAAGTGCTGAGGTCCAGAGTGCTGTGGCAACAGGGCCCACTTACATCCAGCGAGTTTGGTTAATAAGATATTTCTGGTTTTGACCTTTGCTCCCAACTCCCAAGTTTGTTGGGTTGGGATCATGCTTTAGTCCCTGGCCTTCCATGTAGATATGCAATTTATTTTTGGCACAGGTGGAATACACTGGACACGATTTTACAGGGATTGAATGTGAGACACTATGTCCTGCAGTTTTCCATCAACTTTGTAATGTCTTTGTTAAGGATCTGGACCAGACTGCAGAGGAATGGCGCCCATACACATTAACTGGCTATTGTCACATCTTTGTGATCGTAATTAGATATTTCTGTCTTTGCAGGTTCACTTCTTCAATCTCCTCAAAAGTGGAATAAGGAAACAAATAGAGACCTAATATCACTAGACTCACTTTATTCAACCAACGCAAAATGTCTTTGTGTAGTTATACAAAATAATCAATATGCTATACTTTGCCAAATTGTGGATCAACTATCGTGACTTAAATAAAGGAATTCCTAACTAATGCACTGTATTTCTCTATCTGAGTCTGGACAATGATCAGACTTGCAGAGTAAGGGAGTGCATTTTTACATTTTAAGGGTTAATGTCTTTTGTAAAATCTAGCACTGCTTACTTGCAATTTAACATTTCACTTAAATTTACTATTTTAAGTTTAGGCTTGGGAAGGGCTAATCAAGCAAACCAAGCCCTCTGCTGGAGAGCAGGTGAGATCAGCAAATTAAGTCTCTGCCCTAATCTGCTTCTGTAACTGCCACATAGTAGAGTCATCTGAATCTCAATATTATATTTGATATGTTAAGTGCAAAGGCATGGCGTGCAGCTAGTTCTCAGTGTAATTACTGCGAGTTTGGTGAGTAAGGGAGTTTGGTGAGGAGGAGAGGGAGGTGCTCTTTTCTTTTTCTTTCTTTCTCGGTGTCTAGGAGACCAGGATTTGAAAAGGTGCATGAGAGGGCTAAGTTTGAAAAAATCAAAGAATGACTTCACAAGAGAAATATAACCATTGGTTGGTGAGAAACTGCTGTTAGGGAGGGTCTTTAAGAGGCTGGAAATTAGAAGGACATATTCTTTTTAAAAGAAGTAGCTACTTAGATTTAAGTAAGAAACACAAGCAATAGGGATGTAAAGTTAAGTCAAGGCCAGGTAAAATAAAGTAGTGTCAGTAACGCAAAGTAAAATAAAGTTAACATGAGGGAAGTAAACTGAAGCCATAACAGGACAACTCAGTGTGCAATGCAGGTCCTGTAATATTTGGGAAGTCATGGGTGCTACCAGTGTCCTGGACAATGACATGTGCAGAAAGTGTGGCCAGCTGCAGAACCTTGAGCTCTGGGTTTCAGAGCTCGAGCGGCGGCTGGATTCACAGTGGTGCATCCGCGAGGCTGAGAGCTATTTAGATAGAATATTCAGAGAAGTGATCACACTGCAGCTTAGGAGTTGGAGGCAGAAAGGGAATAGGTGACTGACAGGCAATCCAAGAGAATCAGGCAGGTAGTGCAGGAGTCCCCTGGGGTCCCGCTCGCCAATCGGTTTTCTGTTTTGGATACTGAGGGCATTGAGTCCTCGGAGGAGTGCAGTCAGAGCCAAGTTTGTGGCATCACAGGGGGCTCTGTTGTACAGGAGGGGAAGAAGAAGAAAGGGGGAGCAGTAGTGATGTGGGATTCATTAGTTAGAGGAATAGAATAGTGTTTCTGTGGCCATAGATGTAACTCCAGGATGGGGTGTTGCCTCCCTGGTGCCAGGGTCAAGGATGTCACAGATGGGCTGCAGGACATTCTTCTGGGGGAGGGTGATCAGCCAGAGGTTAGAGGTCGTGGACCATGTTGGTACCAATGACTTAGGCAGGAAAAGGGATGAGGTTCTGAAAGTAGATTTAAGGAAGTGAGGAAGGAAATTGAAAAGCAGGACCTCGAAAGCAGTAACCTCAGGATTACTCCCAGTCTGACGTACTAGTGAGCATAGAAATAGGAGAATTGAGAGATTGAACACATGTCTGGAGAACTAGTGTAGGAGGGAGGGCATCAGATTTTTGAGGCATTGGGACTGGTTCTGGGGGAGGTGGGATCTGTACAAGTCAGTCTATCCCTGACAAATATCCTCACAGAGAGGTTTGCCAGTGCTGTTTGGGAGGGGGGGTGGGGTTTAGACTAGATTGGCAGGGGGATTGGACCTTGAGGGCAAATTCGGAGCAGGGAATGGGAGATAGAAAATTAATGAGTGACTCTGAAAGACAGAAGAAGCAGAGATTAAAAAGAGTACAGCACAGGGATTTGGCAGTGTTAAAAGGTATATATGTAAATACAAGGAGCATAATAACTAAAGCCGATGAGCTGAGGGCACAGATAGACACATGGCAACATGATATCATCGCTATAACTGAGGGGCAAAATGGCAGCTCAACATCCCTGGATTGAGAGTTTTCAGACAGGATAGGGAGGGGGATAAAAAAGGCAGGGGTGTAACATTATTGGTTAAAGAATCAATTACAGCTGTGAGGAGGGATGAGATACTGAAGCATCAAATGAGGCCTTATGGGTTGAGCTCAGAAATAAAAAAGGGGCAGCCACACTGCTAGGAGCGTACGATAGACCCCAAATAGTGGAAGGGAGTTAGAAGAGCAAACATGTGGGCAGATTTCTGAGCGCAAAAACAGTAGGGCAGTAATCGTTGGGGACTTCAACTACCCTAATATCAATTAGAATAGGAACAGTGTGAAGGGCACAGATGGTACAAAATTGCATTCAAGAGAACTTTTTTAGCCAGCACATAACAAGCCCAATGACAGGGGGCACAATTCTAGATTTAGTCTCAAGAAATGAAGCAGGGCAAGTGGATGATGTAGCAGCAGGGGGCCATAATACGGTTAGATTTAGCATCATTCTGGAAAAGGACAAAGATAAAACAGGAGTAAAAGTTCTAAATCGGGGTAGGCAAATTTTACAAAGCTGAGAGGTGAGCTGGCAAGAGTGGACTGGATACTGGATATACTGTCAAGTCAGTGGGAGGCATTCAAAGGCAAGATTCTACAGACACAGTGTAGACATGTCCCCACAAAGATAAAGGGTGGTGGTGCCAAATCTAGAGCTCCCTGGTTATCCAGGAGCATACAGGGTAAGATAAAGCAGTAAAGGAAAACTTGACAGTCACAGAAAGCATAATACTATAGAAAACCTAGAGGAGTATACCAAGTGCAGGGGTGAAATAAAAATGGAAATTCGAAAAGTAAAGAGAAGATGCAAAAAAATATCGGCAGGTAAAATCAAAGAAAACCCAAAGATGTTTTACCAGTACATTAAAATCAGGAGAATAACTAAGGAAAGGGTCGGGCCTGTCAGAGATGTACATGGTAACTTGTGTGTTGATGCTGAAGATGTGGGCAGGGTTCTCAATGTGTACTTTGTCTCTGTCTTTGCTAAGGAGAGGGATGATGCAGCCAGTGTAGACATGTCCAGGTCTTGCTGCATTTGGACATGGACTGCTTCAGTATCTGAGGAGTCGTGAATGGTGTTGAACATTGTGCAATCATCAGCGAACATCCCCACTTCTGACCTTATGACGAAAGGAAGGTCATTGATGAAGCAATTGAAGATGGTTGGGCCGAGGACACTACCCTGGGGAACTCCTGCAGTGATGTCCTGGAGCTGAGATGACTGGCCTCCAACAACCCCAACCATTTACTTTGTGCTAGGTATGACTCCCAACTAGCGGAGAGTTTTCCCCTGATTCCCATTGACTCCAGTGTTGCTAGGGCTCCTTGATGCCACACTCGGTCAAATGCTGCCTTGATGTCAAGGGCAGTCACTCTCACCTCACCTCAGGAGTTCAGCTCTTTTGTCCATGTTTGAACCAAGGCTGCAATGAGGTCAGGAGCTGAGTGGCCCTGGTGGAATCCAAGTTGAACACCTATGAAGATCTCATGGTAATATACAAAGGTGACATAGGGATTGCTAATGACACCCAGGTCAACATTTATCTCTCAAACAACACGACCAAATAAGCAGAGTAACTTGTCATTTACCTTGGTGGTGTTAATGGGAACTTGCTGCCTGCAAAAATTCTGCACATGCTTACATAACACTATATTACAAAAGTACAAAATTCACTGCAGAGCTGTTTGGGACGTGAAAGGCGCTATTTAAATGTAAATTCATTCTTTCTTTGAGTGATGGTACCAGTTGCAGAAGAAACAACTGTTGTACAATGGATCATAAATAAGTGGAGTATATTCCAGAGTTGACCCAAAAACTATTCTTCAAGACTTAGTGACCTTTTTCCAAAAATAAGCTTTGTGGTGTTCTGATGCAAGCTGCCTTTAGCAATCAGCAGCAAGTTAATACTGGCTCAAGCTAATTTCAGAGACATTTAGTACAATACACCTGAAATATAGGTAGCTGGTCAAAAGTCTTTGTGAATAAATGGACAGGAATTTGAAGTTATAATTGTTCAGGATCCACTGTAATTATTAGGGTTTGGAAACAAACAGAAATCATTTATTTGTGATCCTAAAATACAAAAATAAATCACTGAATCCCCTCTGAAGATGCATCATATGGACTTGAATCAGTAACTCTGTTTGTCTCTCCACAGATGCTGCCAGACCTGCTGAGTTTTTCCAGCATTTTCTGTGTTTACTTTAGATTTCCAGCATCCACAGTATTTTGCTTTTACTAAATCACTGGCCATCCATGAAAGTTGGTAAGGGAGGCTTAACTCTCAGCCTGAAATCATTTGCTGACCAAACACCAAGGCATCACCACACTCACATATTATTCCATCTTGTTTATTTTTAGCTACTAAACCAGAAATGTCATGACATTTAATAACTAACCTAATATTAGTAGCAAGATTTCAGTCACTTACAGAATTTCAGCTACCACTGGTAACAATATATTCTCTCACTCATATTTAGAACCTTTAGTCAACATGCTGCAAGATGGGAAAATGATTCAATTGCAAGACTCCCTGTAACATTCTAGAAGGATGGAAAATTTATATTAAGAATTTCTTTCCTGAGTCAAAATCCTGGCACTCCCTCCCTAACAGCACTGTGGGTGTATCTACACCACATGGACTGCAGCGGTTCAAGAAGGCAGCTCACCTCCACCTTCTCAAGGGCAACGTGGGGTGGGCAATAAATGCTGGCCCAGTCAGCGAAGCCCACATCTCATGAATGAATAAAAAAAACAATAAATACTGTGGCTACAAGAGCAGGTCACAAGTTGGATATTCTGAGGCAAGTGACTCATCTCCTGACTCCTCAAGTCTTTCTACAAACAATGAAGCAAAAAGCCAGGAGTCTGATGGCATCTTCTCCATTTCCTGAGGTAACGGCATCTCCAACAACTTAAGCTCAATACCATCCTGGACAAAGAAGCCCATCCACCACCAGTGCACAGTGGCAGCAGCGTGTACCATCTCTCAAATGGAAAACATTCCAGGAGACAACAAAGAAAATATTTCAAAGACACTCTGAAGCTCTCCGTGAAGCGCGGCAGCATTGACATTAATGACTGGGAGCTGTTTGCCACCAATCATTCAAAATAGCAGTAACTTGCCTCTGAAGCTACATCACACTTTAAATCACAATGTCTTAATGATGAGGCAGAGAGGTAGCGGAGGAGAAAAGGAAGCAAATCCTGCACTTGGGAACCTACTAACCCATGGGAGGTCCTGCCCCATGTGCCCAAAGATCTGTGGGTTGAGAGTCGGCCTGTTCAGTCACAAGACGACCCACGGGAGAAACTCACAATCCTGAGTAGATGTTATCCTCAAATCGAGGGACAGCTGACAATGATAACCATCTACAAGATGAACTGCAGGAATTCACCAAAGCTCCTTCGACAGCACCTTCCAAACACACGACCTCTACACCTAACTCCCTCCCTAATAGTACACTGGGTGTTTTTTTAAAATTAATTCATGGGATGTGGGCTTCACTGGCTGGGCCAGCATTTATTGCCCACCCCTAATTGCCCTTGAGAAGGTGGAGGTGAGCTGCCTTCTTGAAGCGCTGCAGTCCATGTGGTGTAGGTACACCCACTGTGCTGTTAGGAAGGGAGTTCCAGGATTTTGACCCAGCGACAGTGAAGGAACGGCCGATATATTTCCAAGTCAGGATGGTGAGTGACTTGGAGGGGAACTTCCAGGTGGTGGTGTTCCCATCTATCTGCTGCCCTTGTCCTTCTAGATGGTAATGTTCATGGGTTTGGAAGGTGCTGTCTAAGGAGCCTTGGTGAATTCCTGCAGTGCATCTTATAGATGGTACACACACTGCTGCTACTGTGTGTCGGTGATGGAGAGAGTGAATGTTTGTGGATGGTGTGCCAATCAAGTGGGCTGCTTTGTCCTGGATGGTATCAAACTTCTTCAGTTTTGTGGGAGTTGTACTCATCCAGGCAAGTGGGGAGTATTCCATCACACTCCTGACTTGTGCCATGTAGATGGTGGACAGGCTTTGGAGAATCAGGAGGTGGGTTACTCGCCGCTGGATTCCTAGCCTCTGACCTGCTCTTGTAGCCACAGTATTTATATGGTTAGTCCAGTTCAGTTTCTGGTCAATGGTAACCCCCAGGATGTTGATAGTGGGGGATTCAGTGATGGTAATATCATTGAATGTCAAGGGGCACTGGTTAGATCCTGTCTTGTTGGAGATGGTCATTGCCTGGCACTTGTGTGGTGCAAATGTTACTTGCCACTTGTCAGCCCAAACCTGGATATTGTCCAGGTCTTGCTGCATTTGGACATGGACTGCTTCAGTATCTGAGGAGTTGCGAATGATGCTGAACATTGTGCAATCATCAGCGAACATCCCCACTTCTGACTTTATGATGGAAGGAAGGTCATTGATGAAGCAGCTGAAGATGGTTGGGCCGAGGACACTACCCTGAGGAACTCCTCCAGTGATGTCCTGGAGCTGAGATGACTGACCTCCAACAACCACAATCATCTTCCTTTGTGCTCGGTATGACTCCAACCAGCAGAGAGTTTTCCCCTGATTCCCATTGACTCCAGTTTTGCCAGGGCTCCTTGATGCCACACTCGGTCAAATGCTGCCTCAATGTCAAGGGCAGTCACTCTCACCTCACCTCGGGAGTTCAGTTCTTTTGTCCATGTTTGAACCATGTTTGAGGTCAGGAGCTGAGTGACCCTGGCGGAACCCAAACTGGGCATCAGTGAGCAGGTTATTGCTAACCAAGTGCCGCTTGATAGCACTGTTGATGACCCCTTCCATTAATTTACTGATGATTGAGAGTAGACTGATGGGGCGGTAATTGGACGGGTTGGATGTGTCCTGTTTTTTGTGTACAGGACATACCTGGGCAATTTTCCACATAGCCGGTTAGATGCCAGTGTTGTAGCTGTACTGGAACAGCTTGGCTAGGGGCACGGCAAGTTCTGGAACACAAGTCTTCAATACCCTTTCCGGAATATTGTCAGGGCCCATAGTCTTTGCAGTATCCAGTGCCTTCAGCCATTTCTTGATATCAACTGGAGTGAATCGAATTGGCTGAAGACTGGCATCTGTGATGCTGGGGACCTCCGGAGAAGGCCGAGATGGATCATCCACTCGGCACTTCTGGCGGAAGATTGTTGCGAATGTTTCAGCCTTATCTTTTGCACTGATGTGCTGGGCTCCTCCATCATTGAGGATGGGGATGTTTGTTTAATTGTCCACCACCATTCACAACTGGATGTGGCAGGACTGCAGAGCTTAGATCTGATCCGTTGGTTGTGCAATTGCTTAGCTCTGTCTATTACTAGCTGCTTATTGGCACGCAAGTAGTTCTGTGTTATAGCTTCACCACGTTGACACCTTAGCTTTAGGTATGCCTGGTGCTGCTCCTGCACTCTTCATTGAACCAGGGTTGATCCCCTGGCTTGATGATAATGGTAGAGTGAGGGATATGCCAGGCCATGAGGTTACAGATTGTGTTCGAGTACAATTCTGCTGCTGCTGATGGTACACAGTGCCTCTTGAGTGTCCAGTCTTGAGTTGCTAGATCTGTTCAAAATCTATCCCATTTATCATGGTAGTGCCACTCAGCACGATGGTGGGTATCCTTAATGCGAAGACGGGGCTTCGTCTCCCCAATGACTGTGTGGTGGTCACTCCTACCAATACTGTCATGGACAGATGCATCTGCAGCAGACAGGCTGGTGAGATTGAGGCCAACTATGTTTCCCCCTCTTGTAGGTTCTCTCACCACCTGTCGCTGACCCAGTCGAGCAGCTATGTCCTTTAGGATACGACCAGCTCAGTCAGTAGTGGTGCTACCGAGCCAGTCTTGCTGATGGACATTGAAGCCCCCACCCAGAGTACATTCTGCACCCTTGCCACCCTCAGTGCTTCCTCCAAGTGGTGTTCAACATGGAGAAGCACTGATTCATCAGCTGAGGGAGGGCGGTACATGATAATCAGCAGGAGGTTTCTTTACCTATGTTTGACCTGATGCCATGAGACTTCAGGGGGCCAGAGTTGATGTTGAGGACTCTCATAGATGTTTACAGCACAGGAGGCGGCCATTTGGCCCATCATGTGCTTGCTGGTTAACAAAGATCTGACTACACTAATCCTATTTTCCAGCGCTTGGCCCATAGCCTTGGAGCTTATGGCTACGCAACTCCCTCCTGACTGTATACCACTGTGCTACCACCTCTGCTGGTGGCACATAGGGATGGTGATGGTGGTGTCTGGGACATGATCGTACAATCCTGTCAGTGTGACTGTGTTGTTTGACTAGTCTGTGAGACAGCCCTCCCAATTTTTGCTCGTAAGGAGGTCATTGCAGGGTAGACAGGGCCTGTCATTGTTGGTTTTTATTATATTCATTCATGGGATGTGGGTGTCACTGGCTAGGCCAGCATGTATTACCCATCCCTAATTACCCTTTGATCAGAGGGCATTACTGTGGCTGTGGAGTCACATGACCAGGTAAGGACCTCAGATTTCCTTCCCTAAAGAACATTGGTGAACCAGGTGGGTTTTTATAACAATCAACAATGGTATCATGGTTATTACTGAACTTTTCATTCCAGATTTTTATTTAATTCAAATTCTGGTGGTGATGGGATTTGAACCTAGGTCCCCAGAGCATTATCCTAGGTCCAGTGACAATACAATAATGCCACCAACATGTCCCCTACACCACATGGACTGCAGCGGTTGAAGGCAGCAGCTCACCATCACCTTCTCAAGGGCAATTATGGATGGGCAATAAATGTTGGTTTTGCCAGTGACACCCACATCCCATGAATGAATAATAAAAAACACAAACTATTGTAAAATGCACCTGAGCTGATAGACTTTCTCATTTTCTGTCAATGCTCATAATTAGGATTGTCAATTAAGTTTTCAATAACTTGTGTTTTATCAGTACAATCATCTTTCATTTATAAAATACCTTAGCTAAAATGGGAGCATTTTATAGTAAACAGTGTAAATAATTGTGACCAGAAGTGGTAACACCTGTGGATCTGCAAGCATGATAGAAACAGCTGCCACATCTGGCAACATAACAGCTGTTGTATTTCAAAGTAATTCAATGTAAAAGGGAAATGAAAGACTTGCATTTTGATACCATCTTTCCAGAGTCATTTACAGCCAATTAAATACTTTTGAAGTGTAGTCACTGTTGTAATATAGGAAACACTGAAGTCAATTTCTGAACAGCAGGATCCCATAAACAGTAAACAAGTAAATAACCAGATAATCTGTTTTAGTGATGTTGATTAAGGGATGAACATCGATGAGGGCACTAGGAAGAATTACCCTGCCCTTCTTCCAATACACTTCGTATTTAATGTCTCATCTGAGCCTCCGACAACATAGTGCTCTCTGTCTCAGTATTGACCCACGGATTCTGAAGCATTCCCTCAGTACTGTCTCTCCGACAGTGCAGCACTCCCTCAGTACTGACCCCCTGACAGTGCAGCACTCCCTCAGAACTGACCATCTGACAGTGCAGCAATCCCTCAGTACTGACCCTCTGACAGTGCAGCACTCCCTCAGTACTGACCCTCCAACAATGCTGCACTCCCTCCGAACTGACCCTCCGACAGTGCAGCACTCCCTCAGTACTGACCCTCCGACAGTGCTGCACTCCCTCAGTACTGACCCTCTGACAGTGCAGTACACCCTCAGTACTGACCCTCTGACAGTGCGGCACACCATCAGTACTGACTCTCTGACAGTGTAGAACTCCATCAGTACTGACCCTCTAACAGTGCAGCGCTGCCTCAGTACTGACCCTCTGACAGTGCAGCGCTCCCTCAGTACTGACCCTCTGAGAGTGCAGCGCTCCCTCAGTACTGACCCTCCGACAGTGCAGCGCTCCCTCAGTACTGACACTACGACAGTGCTGCACTCCCTCAGTACTGACCCTCCAACAGTGCAGCACTCCGTCAGTACTGACCCTCCAACAATGCTGCACTCCATCCGAACTGACCCTCCGACAGTGCAGCACACCCTCAGTACTGACCCTCTGACAGTGCTGCACTCCCTCACTACTGACCCTCTGACAGTGCAGTACTCCCTCAGTACTGACCCTCTGACAGTGCAGCACTCCCTCAGTGCAGACCCTCTGACAGTGCTGTACTCCCTCAGTACTGACCTTCCGACAGTGCTGCACATCCTCAGTACTGACTCTCTGACAGTATAGAACTCCATCTGTACTGACCCTCTGAAAATGCAGCGCAGCCTCAAAACTGACCCTCTGACAGTGCAGCACTCCCTCAGTACTGACTCTCCGACAGTGCAGCTCTCCCTCAGTACTGACCCACCGACAGTGCAGCGCTCCCTCAGTACTGACCCTCCGAAAGTGCAGCACTCCCTCAGTACTGACCCTCCGACAGTGCAGCGCTCCCTCAGTACAGACCCTCTGACTGTGCAGCGTTCCCGCAGTACTGACCGTCTGACAGTGCCGCATTCCCTCAGTACTGACCATCTGACAGTGCTGCACTCCCTCAGTACTGACCCTCTGACAGTGCTGGACTCCCTCAGTACTGAACCTTCGACAGTGCTGCATTCCCTCAGTACTGACCTTCTGACAGTGCTGCACTCCCTCAGTAGAGACCTCCGACAATGCTGCACTCCCTCAGTACTGACCCTCTGACATTGCCGCATTCCCTCAGTACTGACCCTCTGACAGTGCAGCACTCCCTCAGTACTGACCCTACGACAGTGCTGCAATCCCTCAGTACTGACGCTCCGACAGTGCTGCACTCCCTTAGTACTGACCCTCCGACAGTGCGTCACTCCCTCAGCACTGACCCTCTGACAGTGCGGCACTCCCTCAGTACTGAACCTCTGACAGTGCAGCACTTCCTCAGTACTCACCCTCTGACTGTGCAGCATTCCCACAGTACTGACCCTCTGACAGTGCAGCAGTCCCTCAGTACTGACCCTCTGACAGTGCAGCACTCCCTCAGTACTGACCTTCTGACAGTGCAGTACTTCTTCAGTACTCACCCTTTGACAGTGCAGCCCTCCCTCAGTACTGACTCTCTGACAGGGCAGCACTCCCTCAGTACTGACCCTCCGACAGTGCAGCACTCCCTCAGTACATCCCTCTGACAATGCAGCACTCCCTCAGTACTCACCCTCTGACAGTGCAGCAATCCCTCAGTACTGACCCCCTGACAGTGCAGCAGTCCCTCAGTACCGACCCTCTGACAGTACAGCACCCCCTCAGTACTGACCCTCCGACAGTGCGTCACTCCCTCAGTACTGACCCTCTGACAGTGCGGCACTCCCTCAGTACACACCCTCTGACAGTGCAGCATTCCCACAGTACTGACCCTCTGACAGTGCAGCACTCCCTCAGTACTGACCCTCTGACAGTGCAGCACTCTCTCAGTACGGACCCTCCGAGAGTGCGTCACTCCCTCAGTACTGACCCTCTGACGGTGCAGTATTCCCTCAGTACTGACTATCTGACAGTGCAGCAGTCCCTCAATGCTCACCCTCTGACAGTGCAGCACTCCCTCAGTACTGACCCTCTGACAGTGCAGCACTCCCTCAGTACTCACCATCTGACAGTGCAGCACTCCCTCAGTACTGACCCTCTGAGAGTGCTGCAGTCCCTCAGTACTGACCCTCTGACAATGCAGCAGTCCCTCAGTACTGACTTTCTAACAGTGCGGCACACCCTCAGTACTGACTCTCTGACAGTGCGGCCCTCCCTCAGTACTGACCCACTGACAGTGCTGCACTCCCTCTGTACTGACCCTCTGACAGTGCTGCACACCCTCAGTACTGACCCTCCGACAGTGCAGCACCCCCTCAGTACTGACCCTCTGACAGCGCTGCACTACCTCAGTGTTGACACTCAAACATTGCAGCACTCCCTCAGTACTGACCCTCTGACAGTGCGGCACCCCCTCAGTACTGACTCTCTGACAGTGCGGCACTCCCTCAGTACTGACCCACTGACAGTGCTGCATTCCCTCTGTACTGACCCTCTGACACTGCTGCATTCCCTCAGTCCAGATCCTCTGACAGTGATGCATTCCCTCAGTACTGACCTTCCGGCAGTGCAGCTCTCCCTCAGTACTGACCCTCCGACAGTGCAGCTCTCCCTCAGTACTGACCTTCCGACAGTGCAGCTCTCCCTCAGTACTGACCCTCCGACAGTGCAGCTCTCCCTCAGTACTGACCCTCTGACTGTGCAGCGTTCCCTCAGTACTGACCCACCGACAGTGCAGCACTCCCTCAGTACATCCCTCTGACAATGCAGCAGTCCCTCAGTACTCACCCACTGACAGTGCAGCACTCCCTCAGTACTGACCCTCTGACAGTGCAGCAGTCCCTCAGTACTGACCCTCCGACAGTGCGTCACTCCCTCAGTACTGACCCTCTGACAGTGCGGCACTCCCTCAGTACTGACCCTCCGACAGTGGTGCACTCGCTCAATACTGACCCTCTGACAGTGCGTTACTCCCTCAGTACTGACCATTTGACAATGCAGACATCCCTCAGGATTGACCCTTCGACAGTGCAGCACTCCCTCAGTACTGACCCTCCAACAGTGCGTCACTCCCTCAGTACTGACACTCTGACAGTGCATCACTCCCTCAGTACTGACCCTCTGACAGTGCATCACTCCCTCAGTACCCACCCTCTGACAGTGCAGCAGTCCCTCAGTACTGACCCTCTGAAAGTGCAGCAGTCCCTCAGTACTGACCCTCTGACAGTGCAGCACTCCCTCAGTACTGACCCTCCGACAGTGCAACTCTCCCTCAGTTCTGACCGTCAGACAGTGCAGCACTCCCTAAGTACTGACCGTCCGACAGTGCTGCACTCCCTCAGTACTGACCCTCTGACAGTGCTGCAATCCCTCAGTACTGCACCTTCGACATTGCTGCACGCCCTCAGTACAGACCCTCCGACAGTGGTGCACTCGCTCAATACTGACCCTCTGACAGTGCGTTACTCCCTCAGTACTGACCCTTTGAAAGTGCAGCCATCCCTCAGGATTGACCCTCCGACAGTGCAGCACTCCCTCAGTACTGACACTCTGACATTGCAGCATTCCCTCAGTACTGACACTCTGACTGTGCAGCACTCCCTCAGTACTGACTCTCTGTCAGTGCAGCACCTCCTCAGTACTCACCCTCTGACTGAGCAGCATTCCCTCAGTACTCCGCCTCTGACAGTGCAGCATTCCCTCAGTACTGACCCTCTGACAGTGCAGCACTCCCTCAGTACTGACCCTCTGACAGTGCAGCACTCTCTCAGTACGGACCCTCCGAGAGTGCGTCACTCCCTCAGTACTGACCCTCTGACGGTGCAGTATTCCCTCAGTACTGACTATCTGACAATTCAGCACTCCCTCAATGCTCACCCTCTGACAGTGCAGCACTCCCTCAGTACTCACCCTCTGACAGTGCAGCACTCCCTCAGTACTGACCCTCTGACAGTGCAGCACTCCCTCAGTACTGACCCTCTGACAGTGCAGCACTCCCTCAGTACTGACCCTAAGACAGTTCAGCACTCTCTCAGTACTGACCCTCTGACAGTGCTGCACTACCTCAGTGTTGACACTCAAACATTGCAGCACTCCCTCAGTACTGACCCTCTGACAGTGCGGCACCCCCTCAGTACTGACTCTCTGACAGTGCGGCACTCCCTCAGTACTGACCCACTGACAGTGCTGCATTCCCTCTGTACTGACCCTCTGACAGTGCTGCATTCCCTCAGTCCAGATCCTCTGACAGTGATGCATTCCCTCAGAACTGACCTTCCGGCAGTGCAGCTCTCCCTCAGTACTGACCCTCCGACAGTGCAGCTCTTCCTCAGTACTGACCTTCCGACAGTGCAGCTCTCCCTCAGTACTGACCCTCCGACAGTGCAGCTCTCCCTCAGTACTGACCCTCTGACTGTGCAGCGTTCCCTCAGTACTGACCCACCGACAGTGCAGCACTCCCTCAGTACATCCCTCTGACAATGCAGCAGTCCCTCAGTACTCACCCACTGACAGTGCAACTCTCCCTCAGTTCTGACCGTCTGACAGTGCAGCACTCCCTAAGTACTGACCGTCCGACAGTGCTGCACTCCCTCAGTACTGACCCTCTGACACTGCTGCAATCCCTCAGTACTGCACCTTCGACATTGCTGCACGCCCTCAGTACAGACCCTCCGACAGTGGTGCACTCGCTCAATGCTGACCCTCTGACAGTGCGTTACTCCCTCAGTACTGACCCTTTGACAGTGCAGCCATCCCTCAGGATTGACCCTCCGACAGTGCAGCACTCCCTCAGTACTGACACTCTGACACTGCATCACTCCCTCAGTACTGACCCTCTGACAGTGCATCATTCCCTCAGTACCCACCCTCTGACAGTGCAGCAGTCCCTCAGTACTGAACCTCTGACAGTGCAGCAGTCCCTCAGTACTGACCCTCTGACAGTGCAGCACTCCCTCAGTACTGACCTCTGACAGTGCAGCATTCCCTCAGTACTGACACTCTGACTGTGCAGCACTCCCTCAGTACTGACCCACCGACAGTGCAGCACTCCCTCAGTACATCCCTCTGACAATGCAGCAGTCCCTCAGTACTCACCCACTGACAGTGCAGCACTCCCTCAGTACTGACCCTCTGACAGTGCAGCAGTCCCTCAGTACTGACCCTCTGACAGTGCAGCACCCCCTCAGTACTGACCCTCCGACAGTGCGTCACTCCCTCAGTACTGACCCTCTGACAGTGCGGCAATCCCTCAGTACTGACCCTCCGACATTGCAACTCTCCCTCAGTTCTGACCGTCTGACAGTGCAGCACTCCCTAAGTACTGACCGTCCGACAGTGCTGCACTCTCTCAGTGCTGACCCTCTGACAGTGCTGCAATCCCTCAGTACTGAACCTTCGACATTGCTGCACGCCCTCAGTACAGACCCTCCGACAGTGGTGCACTCGCTCAATACTGACCCTATGACAGTGCGTTACTCCCTCAGTACTGACCCTTTGACAGTGCAGCCATCCCTCAGGATTGACCCTTCGACAGTGCAGCACTCCCTCAGTACTGACCCTCCAACAGTGCGTAACTCCCTCAGTACTGACACTCTGACAGTGCATCACTCCCTCAGTACTGACCCTCTGACAGTGCATCACTCCCTCAGTACCTACCCTCTAACAGTGCAGCAGTCCCTCAGTACTGACCCTCTGACAGTGCAGCAGTCCCTCAGTACTGACCCTCTGACAGTGAAGCACTCCCTCAGTACTGACCCTCCGACAGTGCAACTCTCCCTCAGTTCTGACCGTCTGACAGTGCAGCATTCCCTCAGTACTGAACCTCTGACAGTGCAGCACTCCCTCAGTACTGACCCTCTGACAGTGCAGCACTCCCTTAGTACTGACCCTCTGATAGGGCAGCACTTCCTCAGTACTGACCCTCCGACAGTGCAGCACCCCCTCAGTACTGATCCTCTGACAGTGCTGCACTACCTCAATGTTGACACTCAAACATTGCAGCACTCCCTCAGTACTGACCCTCTGACAGTGCGGCACCACCTCAGTACTGACTCTCTGACAGTGCGGCACTCCCTCAGTACTGACCCACTGACAGTGCTACATTCCCTCTGTACTGACCCTCTGACAGTGCTGCATTCCCTCAGTCCAGATCCTCTGACAGTGATGCATTCCCTCAGTACTGACCCTCCGGCAGTGCTGCTCTCCCTCAGTACTGACCCTCCGACAGTGCAGCACTCCCTTAGTACTGACCCTCTGATAGGGCAGCACTTCCTCAGTACTGACCCTCCGACAGTGCAGCACCCCCTCAGTACTGATCCTCTGACAGTGCTGCACTACCTCAATGTTGACACTCAAACATTGCAGCACTCCCTCAGTACTGACCCTCTGACAGTGCGGCACCACCTCAGTACTGACTCTCTGACAGTGCGGCACTCCCTCAGTACTGACCCACTGACAGTGCTACATTCCCTCTGTACTGACCCTCTGACAGTGCTGCATTCCCTCAGTCCAGATCCTCTGACAGTGATGCATTCCCTCAGTACTGACCCTCCGGCAGTGCTGCTCTCCCTCAGTACTGACCCTCCGACAGTGCAGCTCTCCCTCAGTACTGACCTTCCGACAGTGCAGCTCTCCCTCAGTACTGACCCTCCGACAGTGCAGCTCTCCCTCAGTACTGACCCTCTGACTGTGCAGCGTTCCCTCAGTACTGACCCCCTGACAGTGCAGCACTCCCTCAGTACATCCCTCTGACAATGCAGCAGTCCCTCAGTACTCACCCACTGACAGTGCAGCACTCCCTCAGTACTGACCCTCTGACAGTGCAGCAGTCCCTCAGTACTGACCCTCTGACAGTGCAGCACCCCCTCAGTACTGACCCTCTGACAGTGCGGCACTCCCTCAGTACTGACCCTCCGACAGTGCAACTCTCCCTCAGTTCTGACCGTCTGACAGTGCAGCACTCCCTAAGTACTGACCGTCCGACAGTGCTGCACTCCCTCAGTGCTGACCCTCTGACAGTGCTGCAATCCCTCAGTACTGAACCTTCGACATTGCTGCACGCCCTCAGTACAGACCCTCCGACAGTGGTGCACTCGCTCAATACTGACCCTCTGACTGTGCGTTACTCCCTCAGTACTCACCCTTTGACAGTGCAGCCATCCCTCAGGATTGACCCTTCGACAGTGCAGCACTCCCTCAGTACTGACACTCTGACAGTGCATCAATCCCTCAGTACTGACCCTCTGACAGTGCATCACTCCCTCAGTACCCACCCTCTGACAGTGCAGCAGTCCCTCAGTACTGACCCTCTGACAATGCAGCAGTCCCTCAGTACTGACCCTCTGACAGTGCAGCACTCCCTCAGTACTGACCGTTTGACAGTGCAGCCATCCCTCAGGATTGACCCTTCGACAGTGCAGCACTCCCTCAGTACTGACCCTCCAACAGTGCGTCACTCCCTCAGTACTGACACTCTGACAGTGCATCACTCCCTCAGTACTGACCCTCTGACAGTGCATCACTCCCTCAGTACCCACCCTCTGACAGTGCAGCAGTCCCTCAGTACTGACCCTCTGACACTGCAGCAGTCCCTCAGTACTGACCCTCTGACAGTGCAGCACTCCCTCAGTACTGACCTCTGACAGTGCAGCATTCCCTCAGTACTGACACTCTGACTGTGCAGCACTCCCTCAGTACTGACTCTCTGTCAGTGCAGCACTCTCTCAGTACGGACCCTCTGACTGTGCAGCATTCCCTCAGTACTCCGCCTCTGACTGTGCAGCATTCCCTCAGTACTGACCCTCTGACAGTGCAGCACTCCCTCAGTACGGACCCTCTGACTGTGCAGCATTCCCTCAGTACTCCGCCTCTGACTGTGCAGCATTCCCTCAGTACTCACCCTCTGACTGTGCAGCATTCCCTCAGTACTCCGCCTCTGACTGTGCAGCATTCCCTCAGTACTCACCCTCTGACTGTGCAGCATTCCCTCAGTACTCCGCCTCTGACTGTGCAGCATTCCCTCAGTACTGACCCTCTGACAGTGCAGCACTCCCTCAGTAATGACCCTCTGACAGTGCAGCACTCTCTCAGTACGGACCCTCCGACAGTGCGTCACTCCCTCAGTACTGACCCTCTGACGGTGCAGTATTCCCTCAGTACTGACTATCTGACAGTGCAGCACTCCCTCAATGCTCACCCTCTGACAGTGCAGCACTCCCTCAGTACTCACCCTCTGACAGTGCAGCACTCCCTCAGTACTGACCCTCTGACAGTGCAGCACTCCCTCAGTACTGACCCTCTGAGAGTGCTGCAGTCCCTCAGTACTGACCGTCTGACAATGCAGCACTCCCTCAGTACTGACTCTCTGACAGTGCAGCACTCCCTCAGTACTGACCCACTGACAGTGCTGCACTCCCTCTGTACTGACCCTCTGACAGTGCTGCACACCCTCAGTACTCACCCACTGACAGTGCAGCACTCCCTCAGTACTGACCCTCCGACAGTGCAGCTCTTCCTCAGTACTGACCTTCCGACAGTGCAGCTCTCCCTCAGTACTGACCCTCCGACAGTGCAGCTCTCCCTCAGTACTGACCCTCTGACAGTGCAGCGTTCCCTCAGTACTGACCCACCGACAGTGCAGCACTCCCTCAGTACATCCCTCTGACAATGCAGCAGTCCCTCAGTACTCACCCACTGACAGTGCAACTCTCCCTCAGTTCTGACCGTCTGACAGTGCAGCACTTCCTAAGTACTGACCGTCCGACAGTGCTGCACTCCCTCAGTACTGACCCTCTGACACTGCTGCAATCCCTCAGTACTGCACCTTCGACATTGCTGCACGCCCTCAGTACAGACCCTCCGACAGTGGTGCACTCGCTCAATGCTGACCCTCTGACAGTGCGTTACTCCCTCAGTACTGACCCTTTGACAGTGCAGCCATCCCTCAGGATTGACCCTCCGACAGTGCAGCACTCCCTCAGTACTGACACTCTGACACTGCATCACTCCCTCAGTACTGACCCTCTGACAGTGCATCATTCCCTCAGTACCCACCCTCTGACAGTGCAGCAGTCCCTCAGTACTGAACCTCTGACAGTGCAGCAGTCCCTCAGTACTGACCCTCTGACAGTGCAGCACTCCCTCAGTACTGACCTCTGACAGTGCAGCATTCCCTCAGTACTGACACTCTGACTGTGCAGCACTCCCTCAGTACTGACCCACCGACAGTGCAGCACTCCCTCAGTACATCCCTTTGACAATGCAGCAGTCCCTCAGTACTCACCCACTGACAGTGCAGCACTCCCTCAGCACTGACCCTCTGACAGTGCAGCAGTCCCTCAGTACTGACCCTCTGACAGTGCAGCACCCCCTCAGTACTGACCCTCCGACAGTGCGTCACTCCCTCAGTACTGACCCTCTGACAGTGCGGCAATCCCTCAGTACTGACCCTCCGACATTGCAACTCTCCCTCAGTTCTGACCGTCTGACAGTGCAGCACTCCCTAAGTACTGACCGTCCGACAGTGCTGCACTCTCTCAGTGCTGACCCTCTGACAGTGCTGCAATCCCTCAGTACTGAACCTTCGACATTGCTGCACGCCCTCAGTACAGACCCTCCGACAGTGGTGCACTCGCTCAATACTGACCCTATGACAGTGCGTTACTCCCTCAGTACTGACCCTTTGACAGTGCAGCCATCCCTCAGGATTGACCCTTCGACAGTGCAGCACTCCCTCAGTACTGACCCTCCAACAGTGCGTAACTCCCTCAGTACTGACACTCTGACAGTGCATCACTCCCTCAGTACTGACCCTCTGACAGTGCATCACTCCCTCAGTACCTACCCTCTAACAGTGCAGCAGTCCCTCAGTACTGACCCTCTGACAGTGCAGCAGTCCCTCAGTACTGACCCTCTGCCAGTGCAGCACTCCCTCAGTACTGACCCTCTGACAGTGCAGCAGTCCCTCAGTACTGACCCTCCGACAGTGCAACTCTCCCTCAGTTCTGACCGTCTGACAGTGCAGCATTCCCGCAGTACTGAACCTCTGACAGTGCAGCACTCCCTCAGTACTGACCCTTTGACAGTGCAGCACTCCCTTAGTACTGACCCTCTGATAGTGCAGCACTTCCTCAGTACTGACCCTCCGACAGTGCAGCACCCCCTCAGTACTGACCCTCTGACAGTGCTGCACTACCTCAATGTTGACACTCAAACATTGCAGCACTCCCTCAGTACTGACCCTCTGACAGTGCGGCACCACCTCAGTACTGACTCTCTGACAGTGCGGCACTCCCTCAGTACTGACCCACTGACAGTGCTACATTCCCTCTGTACTGACCCTCTGACAGTGCTGCATTCCCTCAGTCCAGATCCTCTGACAGTGATGCATTCCCTCAGTACTGACCCTCCGGCAGTGCTGCTCTCCCTCAGTACTGACCCTCCGACAGTGCAGCTCTCCCTCAGTACTGACCTTCCGACAGTGCAGCTCTCCCTCAGTACTGACCCTCCGACAGTGCAGCTCTCCCTCAGTACTGACCCTCTGACTGTGCAGCGTTCCCTCAGTACTGACCCACCGACAGTGCAGCACTCCCTCAGTACATCCCTCTGACAATGCAGCAGTCCCTCAGTACTCACCCACTGACAGTGCAGCACTCCCTCAGTACTGACCCTCTGACAGTGCAGCAGTCCCTCAGTACTGACCCTCTGACAGTGCAGCACCCCCTCAGTACTGACCCTCTGACAGTGCGGCACTCCCTCAGTACTGACCCTCCGACAGTGCAACTCTCCCTCAGTTCTGACCGTCTGACAGTGCAGCACTCCCTAAGTACTGACCGTCCGACAGTGCTGCACTCCCTCAGTGCTGACCCTCTGACAGTGCTGCAATCCCTCAGTACTGAACCTTTGACATTGCTGCACGCCCTCAGTACAGACCCTCCGACAGTGGTGCACTCGCTCAATACTGACCCTCTGACAGTGCGTTACTCCCTCAGTACTCACCCTTTGACAGTGCAGCCATCCCTCAGGATTGACCCTTCGACAGTGCAGCACTCCCTCAGTACTGACACTCTGACAGTGCATCAATCCCTCAGTACTGACCCTCTGACAGTGCATCACTCCCTCAGTACCCACCCTCTGACAGTGCAGCAGTCCCTCAATACTGACCCTCTGACAATGCAGCAGTCCCTCAGTACTGACCCTCTGACAGTGCAGCACTCCCTCAGTACTGACCGTTTGACAGTGCAGCCATCCCTCAGGATTGACCCTTCGACAGTGCAGCACTCCCTCAGTACTGACCCTCCAACAGTGCGTCACTCCCTCAGTACTGACACTCTGACAGTGCATCACTCCCTCAGTACTGACCCTCTGACAGTGCATCACTCCCTCAGTACCCACCCTCTGACAGTGCAGCAGTCCCTCAGTACTGACCCTCTGACACTGCAGCAGTCCCTCAGTACTGACCCTCTGACAGTGCAGCACTCCCTCAGTACTGACCTCTGACAGTGCAGCATTCCCTCAGTACTGACACTCTGACTGTGCAGCACTCCCTCAGTACTGACTCTCTGTCAGTGCAGCACCTCCTCAGTACTCACCCTCTGACTGTGCAGCATTCCCTCAGTACTCCGCCTCTGACTGTGCAGCATTCCCTCAGTACTGACCCTCTGACAGTGCAGCACTCCCTCAGTAATGACCCTCTGACAGTGCAGCACTCTCTCAGTACGGACCCTCCGACAGTGCGTCACTCCCTCAGTACTGACCCTCTGACGGTGCAGTATTCCCTCAGTACTGACTATCTGACAGTGCAGCACTCCCTCAATGCTCACCCTCTGACAGTGCAGCACTCCCTCAGTACTCACCCTCTGACAGTGCAGCACTCCCTCAGTACTGACCCTCTGACAGTGCAGCACTCCCTCAGTACTGACCCTCTGAGAGTGCTGCAGTCCCTCAGTACTGACCGTCTGACAATGCAGCACTCCCTCAGTACTGACTCTCTGACAGTGCAGCACTCCCTCAGTACTGACCCACTGACAGTGCTGCACTCCCTCTGTACTGACCCTCTGACAGTGCTGCACACCCTCAGTACTGACCCTCCGACAGTGCAGCACCCCCTCAGTACTGACCCTCTGACAGTGCTGCACTACCTCAGTGTTGACACTCAAACATTGCAGCACTCCCTCAGTACTGACTCTCTGACAGTGCGGCACTCCCTCAGTACTGACCCACTGACAGTGCTGCATTCCCTCTGTACTGACCCTCTGACAGTGCTGCATTCCCTCAGTCCAGATCCTCTGACAGTGATGCATTCCCTCAGTACTGACCCTCTTGCAGTGCAGCTCTTCCACAGTACTGACCCTCCGACAATGCAGCACTCCCTCAGTACTGACTCTCTGACAGTGCGGCACTCCCTCAGTACTGACCCACTGACAGTGCTGCATTCCCTCTGTACTGACCCTCTGACAGTGCTGCATTCCCTCAGTCCAGATCCTCTGACAGTGATGCATTCCCTCAGTACTGCCCCTCTTGCAGTGCAGCTCTCCCACAGTACTGACCCTCCGACAGTGCAGCTCTCCCTCAGTACTGACCTTCCGACAGTGCAGCTCTGTC
Source organism: Carcharodon carcharias (assembly GCF_017639515.1). Classification (NCBI taxonomy): domain Eukaryota; kingdom Metazoa; phylum Chordata; class Chondrichthyes; order Lamniformes; family Lamnidae; genus Carcharodon; species Carcharodon carcharias. The sequence goes on from NC_054473.1 coordinate 404,970, forward strand.
TCAGTACTGACCCTCCGACAGTGCAGCTCTCCCTCAGTACTGACCCTCTGACTGTGCAGCGTTCCCTCAGTAGTGACCCACTGAGTGCAGCACTCCCTCAGTACATCCCTCTGACAATGCAGCAGTCCCTCAGTACTCACCCACTGACAGTGCAGCACTCCCTCAGTACTGACCCTCTGACAGTGCAGCAGTCCCTCAGTACTGACCCTCTGACAGTGCAGCACCCCATCAGTACTGACCCTCCGACAGTGCATCACTCCCTCAGTACTGACCCTCTGACAGTGCGGCACTCCCTCAGTACTGACCCTCTGACAGTGCGGCACTCCCTCAGTACTGACCCTCTGACAGTGCAGCAGTCCCTCAGTACTGAACCTCTGACAGTGCAGCACCCCCTCAGTACTGACCATCCGACAGTGCGTCACTCCCTCAGTATTGACGCTCTGAAAGTGCGGCTCTCCCTCAGTACTGACCCTCTGACAGTCCAGCACTGCCTAAGTACTGACCCTCTGACGGTGCAGCCCTCCCTCAGTACTGACCTTCCGACAGTGCAGCTCTCCCTCAGTACTGACCGCCCGACAGTGCTGCACTCCCTCAGTACTGACCGTGGGACAGTGCAGCACTCCCTCAGTACTGACCGCCCGACAGTGCTGCACTCCCTCAGTACTGACCCTCTGACAGTGCAGGACTCCCTCAGTACTGAACCTTCGACAGTGCTGCATTCCCTCAGTACTGACCTTCTGACAGTGCTGCACTCCCTCAGTAGAGACCTCCGACAATGCTGCACTCCCTCAGTACTGACCCTCTGACATTGCCGCATTCCCTCAGTACTGACCCGCTGACAGTGCCGCACTCCCTCAGTACTGACCCTCTGACAGTGCAGCACTCCCTCAGTACTGACCCTACGAGAGTGCTGCACTCCCTCAGTACTGACCCTCCGACAGTGCTGCACTCCCTTAGTACTGACCCTCAGACAGTGCGTCACTCCCTCAGTACTGACCCTCTGACAGTGCAGCACTCCCTCAGTACTGACCTTCTGACAGTACAGCACTTCTTCAGTACTCACCCTTTGACAGTGCAGCACTCCCTCAGTACTGACCCTCTGACAGTGCAGCAGTACCTCAGTACTCACCCTCTGACAGTGCAGCAATCCCTCATTACTGACCCTCTGACAGTGCAGCAGTCCCTCAGTACTGACCCTCTGACAGTGCAGCACCCCCTCAGTACTGACCCTCCGACAGTGCGTCACTCCCTCAGTACTGACCCTCTGACAGTGCGGCACTCCCTCAGTACACACCCTCTGACAGTGCAGCACTGCCTAAGTACTGACACTCTGACGGTGCTGTACTCCCTCAGTACTGACCCACTGACAGTGCAGCACTCCCTCAGTACTCACCCTCTGACAGTGCAGCACTACCTCAGTACTCAACCTCTGACAGTGCAGCACTCCCTCAGTATTGACGCTCTAACATTGTAGCACTACCTCAGTACTGACCCTCTGACAGTGCAGCAGACCCTCATTACTGAACCTCTGACAGTGCTGCTCTCCTTCTGTACTGATCCTCCGACAGTGCAGCTCTCCCGCAGTACTGACCATCTGACAGTGCTGCACTCCCTCAGTATTGATGCTCTGACAGCGAGGCACTCACTCAGTACTAACCCACTGACAGTGCTGCATTCCCTCTGTAGTGACCCTCTGACAGTGCTGCACTCCCTCAGTACTGACCCTCTGACAGTGCTGCACTCTCTCAGTACTGACCCTCCGACAGTGCAGCTCTCCCTCAGTACTGACCCTCCGACAGTGCAGCTCTCCCTCAGTACTGACTCTCCGACAGTGCAGCTCTCCTTCAGTACTGACATTCCGACAGTGCTGCTCTCACTCAGTACTGACCCTCTGACAGTGCTGCACTCTCTCAGTACTGACCCTCCGACAGTGCAACTCTCCCTCAGTTCTGACCGTCTGACAGTGCAGCACTCCCTCAGTACTGACCGTCCAACTGTGCTGCACTCCCTCAGTACTGACCCTCTGACAGTGCTGCAATCCCTCAGTGCTGATCCTCTGACAGTGCTGCACTCTCTCAGTACTGAACCTCTGACAGTGCAGCACTCCCTCAGTACTGACCCTCCGACAGTGCAACTCTCCCTCAGTTCTGACCGTCTGACAGTGCAGCACTCCCTCAGTACTGACCATCCAACAGTGCTGCACTCCCTCAGTACTGACCCTCTGACAGTGCTGCAATCCCTCAGTACTGAACCTTCGACATTGCTGCACGCCCTCAGTACAGACCCTCCGACAGTGGTGCACTCGCTCAATACTGACCCTATGACAGTGCGTTACTCTCTCAGTACTGACCCTTTGACAGTGCAGCCATCCCTCAGGATTGACCCTCCGACAGTGCAGCACTCCCTCAGTACTGACCCTCTAACAGTGCGTCACTCCCTCAGTACTGACCCTCTGACAGTGCATCACTCCCTCAGTACCCACCCTCTGACAGTGCAGCACTCCCTCAGTACTGACCCTCTGACAGTGCAGCACTCTCTCAGTACTGACCCTCTGACAGTGCTGCACTCACTCAGTATTGAGGCTGTAACATTGCAGCACTCCCTCAGTACTGACCCTCTGACAGTGCAGCACTCCCTCAGTACTGACCCTCTGACAGTGCAGCACTCCCTCAGTACTGAGCCTCCGACAGTGCAGCTCTCCCTCAGTACTGACTCTCTGACAGTGCAGCTCTCCTTCAGTACTGACATTCCGACAGTGCTGCTCTCCCTCAGTACTGACCCTCTGACAGTGCTGCACTCTCTCAGTACTGACCCTCTGACAGTGCTGCACTCCCTCAGTACTGACCCTCTAACAGTGCTGCACTCTATCAGTACTGACCCTCCAACAGTGCAGCACTCCCTCAGTGCTGACCCTCTGACAGTGCTGCACTCTCTCAGTACCGAACCTCCGACAGTGCAGCACTCCCTCAGTACTGACCCTCCGACAGTGGAACTCTCCCTCAGTTCTGACCGTCTGACAGTGCAGCACTCCCTCAGTACTGACCGTCCAACAGTGCTGCACTCCCTCAGTACTGACCCTCTGACAGTGCTGCAATCCCTCAGTACTGAACCTTCGACATTGCTGCACGTCCTCAGTACAGACCCTCCGACAGTGGTGCACTCGCTCAATACTGACCCACTGACAGTGCGTTACTCCGTCAGTACTGACCCTTCGACAGTGCAGCCATCCCTCAGGATTGACCCTCCGACTGTGCAGCACTCCCTCAGTACTGACCCTCTAACAGTGCGTCACTCCCTCAGTACTGACCCTCTGACAGTGCATCACTCCCTCAGTACTGACCCTCTGACAGTGCATCACTCCCTCAGTACCCACCCTCTGACAGTGCAGCACTCCCTCAGTACTGACCCTCTGACAGTGCAGCAGTCCCTCAGTACTGACCCTCTGACAGTGCTGCACTCACTCAGTATTGAGGCTGTAACATTGCAGCACTCCCTCAGTACTGACCCTCTGACAGTGCAGCACTCCCTCAGTACTGACCCTCTGACAGTGCAGCACGCCCTCAGTACTGACCCTCTGACAGTGCAGCACCCCCTCAGTACTGACCCTCTGACAGTTCTGCACTCACTCAGTATTGACGCTCTAACATTGCAGCACTCTCTCAGTACTGACCCTCTTCAGTGCGGCACCCCCTCAGTACTGACTCTCTGACAGTGCGGCACTCCCTCAGTACTGGCCCACTGACAGTGCTGCATTCCCTCTATACTGACACTCTGACAGAGCAGCACTCCCTCAGTACTGACCCTCTGACAGTGCAGCACACCCTCAGTACTGACCCTCTGACAGTGCAGCACACCCTCAGTACTGTCCCTCTGACAGTGCAGCACTCCCTCAGTACTGACCCTCGGTCAGTGCAGCACTCCCTCAGTACTGACCCGTTGACAGTGCTGCACTCCCTCAATATTGACGCTCTAACATTGCAGCACTCCCTCAGTACTGACCCTTTGCCAGTGCGGCATTCCCTCTATACTGACCCTCTGACAGTGCTGCACTCCCTCAGTACTGAACCTCTGACAGTGCAGCACTCCCTCAGTACTGACCCACTGACAGTGCTGCATTCCCTCTATACTGAACCTCTGACAGTGCTGCACTCACTCAGTACTGAAACTCTGACAGTGCTGCACTCTTTCAGTACTGACCCTCCGACAGTGCTGCGCTCCTTCAGTACTTAACCTCTGACAGTGCAGCTCTCCCTCAGTACTGACCCTCTGACTGTGCAGCGTTCCCTCAGTACTGACCCTCTGACAGTTCTGCACTCCCTCAGTATTGACGCTCTAACATTGCAGCAATCCCTCAATAATGACCCTCCTACAGTGCTTCACTCCCTCAGTATTGACGCTCTAACATTGCAGCACTCCCTCAGTATTGACCCTCTGACAGTGCCGAAGTACCTCAGTACCCACCCTCTGACAGTGCAGCACTCCCTCAGTACTGACCCTCTGACAGTGCAGCACTCCCTTAGTACTGACCCTCTGACAGTGCAGCACTACCTCAGTACTCACCCTCTGACAGTGCAGCAGTCCCTCAGTACTGACCATCTGACAATGCAGCACTCGTCAGTACTGACCATCTGACAGCGCTGCACTCCCTCAGTAGTGACCCTCTGACAGCGCTGCACTCCCTCAGTAATGACCCTCCGACAGTGCAGCACTCCCTTAATACTGACCCTCTGACAGTGCTGCACTCCCTCAGTATTGACGCTCTAACATTGCAGTACTCCCTCAGTACTGACCCTCTGACAGTGCGGCATCCCCTCAGTAATGACGCACTGACAGTGATGCATTCCCTCCGTGCTGACCCTCTGACAGTGCTGCACTCCCTCACTACTGAGCCTCTGACAGTGCTGTACTCCCACAGTACTGACTCTCTGACAGTGCAGCACTTCCACAGTACTGACCCTCTGACAGTGCAGCAATCCCTCAGTACTGAACATCTGACAGTGCAGCGCTCCTTCATTACTGACCCTCTGACAATGCAGCACTCCCTCAGTACTGACCTTCTGACAGTGCAGCACTCCCTCAGTACTGGCCCTCTGACAGTGCAGCACTCCCTCAGTACTGACCCTCTGACAATGCAGCAGTCCCTTAGTAATGACCCTCTGACAGTGCAGCACTCCCTCAGTACTTACCCTCTGACAGCGCAGCACACCCTCAGTACGGACCCTCTGACAGTGCAGCACTCCCTCAGTACTGACCCTCTGACAGTGCAGCACACCCTCAGTACTGACCCTCTGACAGTGCAGCACTCCCTCAGTACTGAACCTCTGACAGTGCAGCACACCCTCAGTACTGACCCAGTGACAGTGCTGCATTCCCTCTATACTGACCCTCTGACAGTGCTGCACTCCTTCAATACTGACCATCCGACAGTGCTGCTCTCCTTCAGTACTGACCCTCTGAGAGTGCAGCTCTCCCTCAGTACTGACCCTCCGACAGTGCAGCAATCCCTCATTACTGACACACTGACTGTTCTGCACTCCCTCAGTATTGACGCTCTAACATGGCAGCACTCCCTCAGTATTGAACCTCTGACAGTGCAGCACTTCCTCAGTACTGACCCTCTGACAGTGCAGCAGTCCCTCAGTACTGACCCTCTTATTGTGCAGCATTCCATCAGTACAGACCCTCTGACAGTGCAGCACTCCCTCAGTGCTGACCATCTGACAGTGCAGCACACCCTCAGTACTGACCCTCTGACAGTGCAGCACTCCCTCAGCATTGACGCTCTAACGTTGCAGTACTCCCTCAGTACTGACCCTCTGACAGTGCGGCATCCCCTCAGTACTGACGCACTGACAGTGCTGCATTCCCTCTGTGCTGACCCTCTGACAGTGCTGCACTCCCTCACTACTGACCCCCTGACAGTGCTGTACTCCCACAGTACTGAACCTCTGACAGTGCAGCACTCCCTCAGTACTGAAACTCTGACAGTGCAGCACTCCCTCAATACTGACCCTCTGACAGGGCAGCAGTCCCTCAGTACTGACCGTCTGACGGTGCTGTACTCCCTCAGTACTGACCCTCTGACAGTGCCGCACTTCCACAGTACAGACACTCTGACAGTGCAGCACTCCCTCAGTACTGAACCTCTGACAGTGCAGCGCTCCTTCATTACTGACCTTCTGACAATGCAGCACTCCCTCAGTACTGACCCTCTGATAGTGCAGCACACCCTCAGTATTGTCCCTCTGACAGTGCAGCACTCCCTCAGTACTGACCCTCGGTCAGTGCAGCACTCCCTCAGTACTGACCCGTTGACAGTGCTGCACTCCCTCAATATTGACGCTCTAACATTGCAGCACTCCCTCAGTACTGACCCTCTGCCAGTGCGGCATTCCCTCTATACTGACCCTCTGACAGTGCTGCACTCCCTCAGTACTGAACCTCTGACAGTGCAGCACTCCCTCAGTACTGACCCACTGACAGTGCTGCATTCCCTCTATACTGAACCTCTGACAGTGCTGCACTCACTCAGTACTGAAACTCTGACAGTGCTGCACTCCTTCAGTACTGACCCTCCGACAGTGCTGCACTTCTTCAGTACTTAACCTCTGACAGTGCAGCTCTCCCTCAGTACTGACCCTCTGACTGTGCAGCGTTCCCTCAGTACTGACCCTCTGACAGTTCTGCACTCCCTCAGTATTGACGCTCTAACATTGCAGCAATCCCTCAATACTGACCCTCCTACAGTGCTGCACTCCCTCAGTATTGACGCTCTAACATTGCAGCACTCCCTTAGTATTGACCCTCTGACAGTGCCGAAGTACCTCAGTACCCACCCTCTGACAGTGCAGCACTCCCTCAGTACTGACCCTCTGACAGTGCAGCACTCCCTTAGTACTGACCATCTGACAGTGCAGCACTTCCACAGTACTCACCCTCTGACAGTGCAGCACTCCCTCAGTACTGACCCTCTGACAGTGCAGCACTGCCTCAGTACTGACCCTCTGACAATGCAGCAGTCCCTTAGTACTGACCCTCTGACAGTGCAGCAATCCCTCAGTACTTACCCTCTGACAGCGCAGCACACCCTCAGTACTGACCCTCTGACAGTGCAGCACTCCGTCAGTATTGACCCTCTGACAGTGCAGCACACCCTCAGTACTGACCCTCTGACAGTGCAGCACTCCCACAGTACTGACCCTCTGACAGTGCTGCACTCCCTCAGTATTGACGCTCTAACGTAGCAGTACTCCCTCAGTACTGACCCTCTGACAGTGCGGCATCCCCTCAGTACTGACGCACTGACAGTGCTGCATTCCCTCTGTGCTGACCCTCTGACAGTGCTGCACTCCCTCACTACTGACCCCCTGACAGTGCTGTACTCCCACAGTACTGACCCTCTGACAGTGCAGCACTCCATCAGTACTGAAACTCTGACAGTGCAGCACTCCCTCAATACTGACCGTCTGACAGGGCAGCAGTCCCTCAGTACTGACCGTCTGACGGTGCTGTACTCCCTCAGTACTGACCCTCTGACAGTGCCGCACTTCCACAGTACAGACACTCTGACAGTGCAGCACTCCCTCAGTACTGAACCTCTGACAGTGCAGCGCTCCTTCATTACTGACCTTCTGACAATGCAGCACTCCCTCAGTACTGACCCTCTGACAGTGCAACACTCCCTCAGTACTGACCCTCTGACAATGCAGCAGTCCCTTAATACTGACCCTCTGACAGTGCAGCACTCCCTCAGTACTTACCCGCTGAGAGCGAGCTCACCCTCAGTACTGACACTCTGACAGTGCAGCACTCCCTCAGTACTGACCCTCTGACAGTGCAGCACACCCTCAGTACTGACCCTCTGACAGTGCAGCACTCCCTCAGTACTGACCCTCTGACAGTGCAGCACTCCCTCAGTACTGTCCCTCTGACAGTGCAGCACACCCTCAGTACTGACCCTCTGACAGTGCAGCACTCCCTCAGTACTGAACCTCTGACAGTGCAGCACACCCTCAGTACTGACCCAGTGACAGTGCTGCATTCCCTCTATACTGACCCTCTGACAGTGCTGCACTCCTTCAATACTGACCATCCGACAGTGCTGCTCTCCTTCAGTACTGACCCTCTGAGAGTGCAGCTCTCCCTCAGTACTGACCCTCCGACAGTGCAGCACTCCCTCATTACTGACACACTGACTGTTCTGCACTCCCTCAGTATTGACGCTCTAACATGGCAGCACTCCCTCAGTATTGAACCTCTGACAGTGCAGCACTTCCTCAGTACTGACCCTCTGACAGTGCAGCAGTCCCTCAGTACTGACCCTCTTATTGTGCAGCATTCCATCAGTACAGACCCTCTGACAGTGCAGCACTCCCTCAGTGCTGACCATCTGACAGTGCAGCACACCCTCAGTACTGACCCTCTGACAGTGCAGCACTCCCACAGTACTGACCCTCTGACAGTGCTGCACTCCCTCAGCATTGACGCTCTAACGTTGCAGTACTCCCTCAGTACTGACCCTCTGACAGTGCGGCATCCCCTCAGTACTGACGCACTGACAGTGCTGCATTCCCTCTGTGCTGACCCTCTGACAGTGCTGCACTCCCTCACTACTGACCCCCTGACAGTGCTGTACTCCCTCAGTACTGACCCTCTGACAGTGCCGCACTTCCACAGTACAGACACTCTGACAGTGCAGCACTCCCTCAGTACTGAACCTCTGACAGTGCAGCGCTCCTTCATTACTGACCTTCTGACAATGCAGCACTCCCTCAGTACTGACCCTCTGATAGTGCAGCACACCCTCAGTATTGTCCCTCTGACAGTGCAGCACTCCCTCAGTACTGACCCTCGGTCAGTGCAGCACTCCCTCAGTACTGACCCGTTGACAGTGCTGCACTCCCTCAATATTGACGCTCTAACATTGCAGCACTCCCTCAGTACTGACCCTCTGCCAGTGCGGCATTCCCTCTATACTGACCCTCTGACAGTGCTGCACTCCCTCAGTACTGAACCTCTGACAGTGCAGCACTCCCTCAGTACTGACCCACTGACAGTGCTGCATTCCCTCTATACTGAACCTCTGACAGTGCTGCACTCACTCAGTACTGAAACTCTGACAGTGCTGCACTCCTTCAGTACTGACCCTCCGACAGTGCTGCACTTCTTCAGTACTTAACCTCTGACAGTGCAGCTCTCCCTCAGTACTGACCCTCTGACTGTGCAGCGTTCCCTCAGTACTGACCCTCTGACAGTTCTGCACTCCCTCAGTATTGACGCTCTAACATTGCAGCAATCCCTCAATACTGACCCTCCTACAGTGCTGCACTCCCTCAGTATTGACGCTCTAACATTGCAGCACTCCCTTAGTATTGACCCTCTGACAGTGCCGAAGTACCTCAGTACCCACCCTCTGACAGTGCAGCACTCCCTCAGTACTGACCCTCTGACAGTGCAGCACTCCCTTAGTACTGACCATCTGACAGTGCAGCACTTCCACAGTACTCACCCTCTGACAGTGCAGCACTCCCTCAGTACTGACCCTCTGACAGTGCAGCACTGCCTCAGTACTGACCCTCTGACAGTGCAGCACTCCCTCAGTACTGACCCTCTGACAGTGCAGCAATCCCTCAGTACTTACCCTCAGACAGGGATGCACACCCTCAGTACTGACCCTCTGACACTGCAGCACTTCTTCAGTACTAACCCTCTAACAGTGCAGCACTCCCTCAGTACTGACCCTCTGACAGTGCAGCACTCCCTCAGTACTGACCCTCTGACAGTGCTGCACTCCCTCAGTACTGACCCTCTGACAGTAGCAGAACTTCCTCAGTACTGACCCTCTGACAGTGCAGCACTCCCTCAGTACTGACGCACTGACAGTGCTGCACTTCCTCAGTACTGACCCTCTGACAGTGCTGCACTCCCTCACTACTGACCCTCTGACAGTGCTGTACTCCCACAGTACTGACCCTCTGACAGTGCAGCACTCCCTCAGTACTGACCCTCTGACAGTGCAGCACTCCCTCAGTACTGACCGTCTGACAGGGCAGCAGTCCCTCAGTACTGACCGTCTGACGGTGCTGTACTCCCTCAGTACTGACCCTCTGACAGTGCCGCACTTCCACAGTACAGACACTCTGACAGTGCAGCACTCCCTCAGTACTGAACCTCTGACAGTGCAGCGCTCCTTCATTACTGACCTTCTGACAATGCAGCACTCCCTCAGTACTGACCCTCTGACAGTGCAACACTCCCTCAGTACTGACCCTCTGACAATGCAGCAGTCCCTTAATACTGACCCTCTGACAGTGCAGCACTCCCTCAGTACTTACCCGCTGAGAGCGAGCTCACCCTCAGTACTGACACTCTGACAGTGCAGCACTCCCTCAGTACTGACCCTCTGACAGTGCAGCACACCCTCAGTACTGACCCTCTGACAGTGCAGCACTCCCTCAGTACTGACCCTCTGACAGTGCAGCACACCCTCAGTACTGTCCATCTGACAGTGCAGCACTCCCTCAGTACTGACGCTCTGACAGTGCAGTACTCCCTCAGTACTGACCCTCTGACAGTGCAGCACTCCCTCAGTACTGACCCTCTGACACTGCTGCACTCCCTCTGGACTGACCCTCTGACAGTGCAGCACTCCCTCAGTACTGACCCTCTGACAGTGCAGTACTCCCACAGTACTGACCCTCTGACAGTGCAGCACTCCCTCAGTACTGAACCTCTGACAGTGCAGCACTCCCTCAATACTGACCCTCTGACAGTGCAGCACTCCCTCAGTACTGACCGTCTGACAGTGCTGTACTCCCTCAGTACTGACCCTCTGACAGTGCAGCACTCCCTCAGTACTGACCCTCTGACAGTGCCGCACTTCCTCAGCACTTAGCCTCTGACAGTGCAGCACTCTCTCAGTACTGACACTCCGACAGTGCAGCGCTCCTTCATTACTGACCTTCTGACAATGCAGCACTCCCTCAGTACTGACCCTCTGACAGTGCAGCACTCCCTCAGTACTTACCCTCTGACAGCGCAGCTCACCCTCAGTACTGACACTCTGACAGTGCAGCACTCCCTCAGTACTGACCCTCTGACAGTGCAGCACACCCTCAGTACTGACCCTCTGACAGTGCAGCACTCCCTCAGTACTGACCCTCTGACAGTGCAGCACACCCTCAGTACTGTCCCTCTGACAGTGCAGCACTCCCTCAGTACTGGCCCTCGGTCAGTGCAGTACTCCCTCAGTACTGACCCGTTGACAGTGCTGCACTCCCTCAATATTGACGCTCTAACATTGCAGCACTCCCTCAGTACTGACCCTCTGACAGTGCAGCACTCCCTCAGTACTGAACCTCTGACAGTGCAGCGCTCCTTCATTACTGACCTTCTGACAATGCAGCACTCCCTCAGTACTGACCCTCTGACAGTGCAGCACTCCCTCAGTACTGACCCTCTGACAGTGCAGCACACCCTCAGTACTGACCCTCTGACAATGCAGCAGTCCCTTAGTACTGACCCTCTGACAGTGCAGCACTCCCTCAGTACTGACCCTCTGACAGCGCAGCACTCCCTCAGTACTGACCCTCTGACAGTGCAGCACTCCCTCAGTACTGACCCTCTGATAGTGCAGCACTCCCACAGTACTGACCCTCTGACAGTGCAGCACTCCCTCAGTACTGACGCTCTGACAGTGCAGCACTCCCTCAGTACTGACCCTCTGACAGGGAGGCATCCCCTCAGTACTGACGCACTGACAGTGCTGCATTCCCTCTGTGCTGCCCCTCTGACAGTGCTGCACTCCCTCACTACTGACCCCCTGACAGTGCTGTACTCCCTCAGTACTGACCCTCTGACAGTGCAGCACTCCCTCAGTACTGAAACTCTGACAGTGCAGCACTCCCTCAATACTGACCCTCTGACAGTGCAGCACTCCCTCAGTACTGATCCTCTGACAGTGCAGCGCTCCTTCATTACTGACCTTCTGACAGTGCAGCACTCCCTCAGAACTGACCCTCTGACAGTGCAGCACTCCCTCAGTACTGACCCTCTGACAGTGCAGCACTCCCTCAGTACTGACCCTCTGACAGTGCAGCACTCCCTCAGTACTGACCCTCTGACAGTGCAGCACTCCCTCAGTACTGACCCTCTGACAGTGCAGCACTCCCTCAGTACTGACCCTCTGACAGTGCAGCACTCCCTCAGTACTGACCCTCTGACAGTGCAGCACACCCTCAGTACTGACCCTCTGACAGTGCAGCACTCCCTCAGTACTGACCCTCTGACAGTGCAGCACTCCCTCAGTAGTGAACCTCTGACAGTGCAGCACTCCCTCAGTACTGACCCTCTGACAGTGCAGCACTCCCTCAGTACTGAACGCTCTGACAGTGCTGCACTCCCTCAGTACTGACCCTCTGACAGTGCAGCACTCCCTCAGTACTGACCCTCTGACAGTGCTGCACTCCCTCAGTACTGACCCTCTGACAGTGCAGCACTCCCTCAGTACTGACCTCTGACAGTGCAGCACTCCCTCAATACTGACCCTCTGACAGTGCAGCGATCCCTCAGTACTGACCCTCTGACAGTGCAGCACTCCCTCAGTACTGACCCTCTGACAGTGCAGCACTACCTCAGTACTGACCCTCTGAAGGTGCAGCACTCACTCAGTACTGACCCTCTGACAGTGCAGCACTCCCTCAGTACTGACCCTCTGACAGTGCAGCACTCCCTCAGTACTGACCCTCTGACAGTGCAGCACTCCCTCAGTACTGACCCTCTGACAATGCAGCAGTCCCTTAGTACTGACCCTCTGACAGTGCAGCACTCCCTCAGTACTTACCCTCTGACAGCGCAGCACACCCTCAGTACTGACCCTCTGACAGTGCAGCACTCCCTCAGTACTGACCCTCTGACAGTGCAGCACACCCTCAGTACTGACCCTCTGACAGTGCAGCACTCCCTCAGTACTGACCCTCTGACAGTGCAGCACACCCTCAGTACTGACCCTCTGACAGTGCAGCACTCCCTCAGTACTGACCCTCTGACAGTGCAGCACTCCCTCAGTACTGACCATCTGACAGTGCAGCACTCGTCAGTACTGACCATCTGACAGCGCTGCACTCCCTCAGTACTGACCCTCTGACAGTGCAGCACTCCCTCAGTACTGACCCTCTGACAGTGCGGCATCCCCTCAGTACTGACGCACTGACAGTGCTGCATTCCCTCCGTGCTGACCCTCTGACAGTGCTGCACTCCTTCACTACTGACTCTCTGACAGTGCTGTACTCCCACAGTACTGACCCTCTGACAGTGCAGCACTCCCTCAGTACTGAACCTCTGACAGTGCAGCACTCCCTCAGTACTGACCCTCTGACAGTGCAGCACTCCCTCAGTACTTACCCTCTGCAGCGCAGCACACCCTCAGTACTGACCGTCTGACAGTGCAGCACTCCCTCAATACTGACCCTCTGACAGTGCAGCACACCCTCAGTACTGACCCTCTGACAGTGCAGCACTCCCTCAGTACTGACCCTCGGACAGTGCAGCACTCCCTCAGTACTGACCCACTGACAGTGCTGCATTCCCTCTATACTGACCCTCTGACAGTGCTGCACTCCCTCAGTACTGACCCTCTGACAGTGCTGCACTCCTTCAATACTGACCCTCCGACAGTGCTGCACTCCTTCAGTACTGACCCTCTGAGAGTGCAGCTCTCCCTCAGTACTGACCCTCCGACCGTGCAGCACTCCCTCAGTACTGACACACTGACTGTTCTGCACTCCCTCAATATTGACGCTCTAACATTGCAGCACTCCCTCAGTATTGACCCTCTGACAGTGCAGCACTCCCTCAGTACTGAACCTCTGACAGTGCAGCACTTCCTCAGTACTGACCCTCTGACAGTGCAGCATTCCGTCAGTACTGACCCTCTGACAGTGCAGCACTCCCTCAGTACTGACCCTCTGACAGTGCAGCACTCCCTCAGTACAGACCCTCTGATTGTGCAGCATTCCATCAGTACAGACCCTCTGACAGTGCAGCACTCCCTCAGTACTGACCCTCTGACAGTGCAGCACTCCCTCAGTACTGACCCTCTGACAGTGCAGCACTCCCTCAGTACTGACCCTCTGACAGTGCAGCACTCCCTCAGTTCTGACCCTCTGACAGTGCAGCAACTCCCTCAGTACTGACCCTCTGACAGAGCAGCACTCCCTCAGTACTGACCCTCTGACAGTGCAGCACTCCCTCAGTACTGACCCTCTGACAGTGCAGCACTCCCTCAGTACTGACCCTCTGACAGTGCAGCGCTCCCTCATTACTGACCCTCTGACAATGCAGCACTCCCTCAGTACTGACCCTCTGACAGTGCAGCACTCCCTCAGTACTGACCCTCTGACAGTGCAGCACTCCCTCAGTACTGACCCTCTGACAGTGCAGCAGTCCCTCAGTACTGACCCTCTGACAGTGCAGCACTCCCTCAGTACTGACCCTCTGACAGTGCAGCACTCCCTCAGTACTGACCCTCTGACAGTGCAGCACTCCCTCAGTACTGACCCTCGGACAGTGCAGCACTCCCTCAGTACTGACCCACTGACAGTGTTGCATTCCCTCTATACTGACCCTCTGACAGTGCTGCACTCCCTCAGTACTGACCCTCTGACAGTGCTGCACTCCTTCAGTACTGACCCTCCGACAGTGCCTCACTCCTTCAATACTGACCCTCTGAGAGTGCAGCTCTCCCTCAGTACTGACTCTCCGACAGTGCAGCACTCCCTCAGTACTGACACACTGACTGTTCGGCACTCCCTCAGTATTGAAGCTCTAATGTTGCAGCACTCCCTCAGTACTGACCCTCTGACAGTGCAGCACTCTCTCAGTACTGACCCTCTGACAGTGCAGCAGTCCCTCAGTACTGACCCTCTGACAGCGCTGCACTACCTCAGTACTGACCCTCCGACAGTGCAGCACTCCCTCAGTACTGACCCTGTGACAGTGCAGCACTCCCTCAGTACTGACTCTCTGACAGTGCGGCATCCCCTCAGTACTGACGCTCTGACAGTGCTGCATTCCCTCTGTGCTGCCCCTCTGACAGTGCTGCACTCCCTCACTACTGACCCTCTGACAGTGCTGTACACCCACAGTACTGACCCTCTGACAGTGCAGCACTCCCTCAGTACTGACCCTCTGAAAGTGCAGCACACCCTCAGTACTGACCGTCTGACGGTGCTGTACTCCCTCATTACTTACCCTCTGACAGCGCAGCACACCCTCAGTACTGACCCTCTGACAGTGCAGCACTCCCTCAGTACTGACCCTCTGACAGTGCAGCACACCCTCAGTACTGACCCTCTGACAGTGCAGCACTCCCTCAGTACTGACCCTCTGACAGTGCAGCACACCCTCAGTACTGACCCTCTGACAGTGCAGCACTCCCTCAGTACTGACCCTCGGACAGTGCAGCACTCCCTCAGTACTGACCCTCTGACAGTGCAGCACACCCTCAGTACTGACCCTCTGACAGTGCAGTACTCCCTCAGTACTGACCCTCGGACAGTGCAGCACTCCCTCAGTACTGACCCTCTGACAGTGCAGCACTCCCTCAGTACTGACCCTCTGACAGTGCTGCACTCCTTCAGTACTGACCCTCCGACAGTGCTGCACTCCTTCAATTCTGACCCTCTGCGAGTGCAGCTCTCCCTCAGTACTGACTCTCCGACAGTGCAGCACTCCCTCAGTACTGACACACTGACTGTTCTGCACTCCCTCAGTATTGAAGCTCTAACATTGCAGCACTCCCTCAGTACTGACCCTCTGACAGTTCAGCACTCCATCAGTACTGACCCTCTGACAGTGCATCATTCCCTCAGTACTGACCCTCTGACAGTGCAGCACTCTCTCAGTACTGACCCTCGGACAGTGCAGCAGTCCCTCACTACTGACCCTCTTCAGCGCTGCACTACCTCAGTACTGACCCTCCGACAGTGCAGCACTCCCTCAGTACTGACCCTCTGACAGTGCTGCACTCCCTCAGTATTGATGCTCTAACATTGCAGTACTCCCTCAGTACTGACCCTCTGACAGTGCGGCATCCCCTCAGTACTGACGCTCTGACAGTGCTGCATTCCCTCTGTGCTGCCCCTCTGACAGTGCTGCACTCCCTCACTACTGACCCTCTGACAGTGCTGTACTCCCACAGTACTGACCCTCTGACAGTGCAGCAATCCCTCAGTACTGACCCTCTGACAGTGCAGCACACCCTCAGTACTGACCGTCTGACGGTGCTGTACTCCCTCAGTACTGACCCTATGACAGTGCAGCACTCCCTCAGTACTGAACCTCTGACAGTGCAGCGCTCCTTCATTATTGACCTTCTGACAATGCAGCACTCCCTCAGTACTGACCCTCTGACAGTGCAGCACTCCCTCAGTACTGACCCTCTGACAGTGCAGCACTCCCTCAGTACTGACCCTCTGACAATGCAGCAGTCCCTTAGTACTGACCCTCTGACAGTGCATCACTCCCTCAGTACTTACCCTCTGACAGCGCAGCACACCCTCAGTACTGACCCTCTGACAGTGCAGCACTCCCTCAGTACTCTACCCTCTGACAGTGCAGCACTCCCTCAGTACTGACCCTCTGACAGTGCAGCACTCCCTCAGTACTTACCCTCTGACAGCGCAGCACACCCTCAGTACTGACCCTCTGACAGTGCAGCACTCCCTCAGTACTGACCCTCTGACAGTGCAGCACACCCTCAGTACTGACCCTCTGACAGTGCAGCACTCCCTTAGCACTGACCCTCTGACAGTGCAGCACTCCCTCAGTACTGACCCACTGACAGTGCAGCACTCCCTCAGTACTGACCCTCGGACAGTACAGCACTCCCTCAGTACTGACCCACTGACAGTGCTGCATTCCCTCTATACTGACCCTCTGACAGTGCTGCACTCCCTCAGTACTGACCCTCTGACAGTGCTGCACTCCTTCAGTACTGACCCTCCGACAGTGCTGCACTCCTTCAGTACTGACCCTCTGAGAGTGCAGCTCTCCCTCAGTACTGACCCTCTGACAGTGCAGCACTCCCTCAGTACTGACCCTCTGACAGTGCAGCACTCCCTCAGTACTGACGCTCTGACAGTGCAGCACTCCCTCAGTACTGACCCTCTGACAGTGCAGCACTCCCTCAGTACTGACCCTCCGACAGTGCTGCAGTCCCTCAGTACTGACCCTCTGACAGTGCTGCACTCCCTCAGTACTGACCCTCTGACTGTGCAGCACTCCCTCAGTACTGACACTCTGACAGTGCAGCACTCCCTCAGTACTGACCCTCTGGTTGTGCAGCACTCCCTCAGTACTGACCCTCTGACAGTGCAGCACTCCCTCAGTACTGACCCTCCAACAGTGCAGCACTCCCTCAGTACTGACCCTCTGAATGTGCTGCACTCCCTCAGTACTGACCCACTGACAGTTCAGCAGTCCCTCAGTACTGACTCTCTGACAGTGCAGCACTCCCTCAGTACTGACCCTCTGACAGTGCTGCACTCCCTCAGTATTGACCCTCCGACAGTGCAGCACTCCCTCAGTATTGACCCTCCGACAGTGCAGCACTCCCTCAGTACTGACCCTCTGACAGTGCTGCACTCCCTCAGTATTGACCCTCCGACAGTGCAGCACTCCCTCAGTTTTGACCCTCCGACAGTGCTGCACTCCCTCAGTATTGACCCTCCGACAGTGCAGCACTCCCTCAGTACTGACCCTCTGACAGTGCTGCACTCCCTCAGTATTGACCCTCCGACAGTGCAGCACTCCCTCAGTACTGACCCTCTGTCAGTGCTGCACTCCCTCAGTATTGACACTCTAACATTGCAGCACTCCCTCAGTACTGACCCTCTGACAGTTCGGCACCCTCTCAGTACTGACCCACTGACAGTGCTGCATTCCCTCAGTACTGACCCTCTGACAGTGCTGCACTCCCTCAGTATTGACCCTCCGACAGTGCAGCACTCCCTCAGTACTGACCCTCTCACAGTGCTGCACTCCCTCAGTATTGACACTCTAACATTGCAGCACTCCCTCAGTACTGACCCTCTGACAGTTTGGCACCCCCTCAGTACTGACCCACTGACAGTGCTGCATTCCCTCTGTACTTACCCTCTGACAGTGCTGCACTCCCTCAGTACTGACCCTCTGACAGTGCTGCACTCCCTCAGTACTGACCCTCCGACAGTGCATATCTCCCTCAGTACTGACCCTCCGACTGTGCAGCTCTCCCTCAGTACTGACTCTCCGACAGTTCAGCTCTCCCTCAGTACTGACCCTCCACCAGTGCATCTCTCCCTCTGTACTGACCCTCCGACTGTGCAGCTCTCCCTCATTACTGACCCTCCGACAGTGCTGCATTCCCTCAGTACTGACCCTCTGACAGTGCAGCACACCCTCAGTACTGACCCTCTGACAGTGCAGCACTCCCTCAGTACTGACCCTCTGACAGTGCAGCACACCCTCAGTACTGACCCTCTGACAGTGCAGCACTCCCTCAGTACTGACCCTCGGACAGTACAGCACTCCCTCAGTACTGACCCTCTGACAGTGCAGCACACCCTCAGTACTGACCCTCTGACAGTGCAGTACTCCCTCAGTACTGACCCTCGGACAGTGCAGCACTCCCTCAGTACTGACCCTCTGACAGTGCAGCACTCCCTCAGTACTGACCCTCTGACAGTGCTGCACTCCTTCAGTACTGACCCTCCGACAGTGCTGCACTCCTTCAATTCTGACCCTCTGCGAGTGCAGCTCTCCCTCAGTACTGACTCTCCGACAGTGCAGCACTCCCTCAGTACTGACACACTGACTGTTCTGCACTCCCTCAGTATTGAAGCTCTAACATTGCAGCACTCCCTCAGTACTGACCCTCTGACAGTTCAGCACTCCATCAGTACTGACCCTCTGACAGTGCATCATTCCCTCAGTACTGACCCTCTGACAGTGCAGCACTCTCTCAGTACTGACCCTCGGACAGTGCAGCAGTCCCTCACTACTGACCCTCTTCAGCGCTGCACTACCTCAGTACTGACCCTCCGACAGTGCAGCACTCCCTCAGTACTGACCCTCTGACAGTGCTGCACTCCCTCAGTATTGATGCTCTAACATTGCAGTACTCCCTCAGTACTGACCCTCTGACAGTGCGGCATCCCCTCAGTACTGACGCTCTGACAGTGCTGCATTCCCTCTGTGCTGCCCCTCTGACAGTGCTGCACTCCCTCACTACTGACCCTCTGACAGTGCTGTACTCCCACAGTACTGACCCTCTGACAGTGCAGCAATCCCTCAGTACTGACCCTCTGACAGTGCAGCACACCCTCAGTACTGACCGTCTGACGGTGCTGTACTCCCTCAGTACTGACCCTATGACAGTGCAGCACTCCCTCAGTACTGAACCTCTGACAGTGCAGCGCTCCTTCATTATTGACCTTCTGACAATGCAGCACTCCCTCAGTACTGACCCTCTGACAGTGCAGCACTCCCTCAGTACTGACCCTCTGACAGTGCAGCACTCCCTCAGTACTGACCCTCTGACAATGCAGCAGTCCCTTAGTACTGACCCTCTGACAGTGCATCACTCCCTCAGTACTTACCCTCTGACAGCGCAGCACACCCTCAGTACTGACCCTCTGACAGTGCAGCACTCCCTCAGTACTCTACCCTCTGACAGTGCAGCACTCCCTCAGTACTGACCGTCCAACAGTGCAGCACTCCCTCAGTACTTACCCGACAGCACAGCACACCCTCAGTACTGACCCTCTGACAGTGCAGCACTCCCTCAGTACTGACCCTCTGACAGTGCAGCACACCCTCAGTACTGACCCTCTGACACTGCCGCGCTCCCTGAATACTGACCCTCTGACAGTGCAGCACTCACTCAGTACTGACCCACTGACAGTGCAGCACTCCCTCAGTACTGACCCTCGGACAGTACAGCACTCCCTCAGTACTGACCCACTGACAGTGCTGCATTCCCTCTATACTGACCCTCTGACAGTGCTGCACTCCCTCAGTACTGACCCTCTGACAGTGCTGCACTCCTTCAGTACTGACCCTCCGACAGTGCTGCGCTCCTTCAGTACTGACCCTCTGAGAGTGTAGCTCCCGCTCAGTACTGACCCTCTGACAGTGCAGCACTCCCTCAGTACTGACCCTCTGACAGTGCAGCACTCCCTCAGTACTGACGCTCTGACAGTGCAGCACTCCCTCAGTACTGACCCTCTGACAGTGCAGCACTCCCTCAGTACTGACCCTCCGACAGTGCTGCGCTCCTTCAGTACTGACCCTCTGACAGTGCTGCACTCCCTCAGTACTGACCCTCTGACTGTGCAGCACTCCCTCAGTACTGACACTCTGACAGTGCAGCACTCCCTCAGTACTGACCCTCTGATTGTGCAGCACTCCCTCAGTACTGACCCTCTGACAGTGCAGCACTCCCTCAGTACTGACCCTCCAACAGTGCAGCACTCCCTCAGTACTGACCCTCTGAATGTGCAGCACTCCCTCAGTACTGACCCACTGACAGTTCAGCAGTCCCTCAGTACTGACTCTCTGACAGTGCAGCACTCCCTCAGTACTGACCCTCTGACAGTGCTGCACTCCCTCAGTATTGACCCTCCGACAGTGCAGCACTCCCTCAGTATTGACCCTCCGACAGTGCAGCACTCCCTCAGTACTGACCCTCTGACAGTGCTGCACTCCCTCAGTATTGACCCTCCGACAGTGCAGCACTCCCTCAGTTTTGACCCTCCGACAGTGCTGCACTCCCTCAGTATTGACCCTCCGACAGTGCAGCACTCCCTCAGTACTGACCCTCTGACAGTGCTGCACTCCCTCAGTATTGACCCTCCGACAGTGCAGCACTCCCTCAGTACTGACCCTCTGTCAGTGCTGCACTCCCTCAGTATTGACACTCTAACATTGCAGCACTCCCTCAGTACTGACCCTCTGACAGTTCGGCACCCTCTCAGTACTGACCCACTGACAGTGCTGCATTCCCTCAGTACTGACCCTCTGACAGTGCTGCACTCCCTCAGTATTGACCCTCCGACAGTGCAGCACTCCCTCAGTACTGACCCTCTCACAGTGCTGCACTCCCTCAGTAATGACACTCTAACATTGCAGCACTCCCTCAGTACTGACCCTCTGACAGTTTGGCACCCCCTCAGTACTGACCCACTGACAGTGCTGCATTCCCTCTGTACTTACCCTCTGACAGTGCTGCACTCCCTCAGTACTGACCCTCTGACAGTGCTGCACTCCCTCAGTACTGACCCTCCGACAGTGCATATCTCCCTCAGTACTGACCCTCCGACTGTGCAGCTCTCCCTCAGTACTGACTCTCCGACAGTTCAGCTCTCCCTCAGTACTGACCCTCCACCAGTGCATCTCTCCCTCTGTACTGACCCTCCGACTGTGCAGCTCTCCCTCATTACTGACCCTCCGACAGTGCTGCATTCCCTCAGTACTGACCGTCTGACAGTGCCGCACTCCCTCTGTACTGCCCCTCTGACAGTGCCGCATTCCCTCATTACTGACCCTCCGACAGTGCTGCACTCCCTCAGCACTTACCATCCGACAGTGCTGCACCTCCTCAGTATGACCCTCCGACAGTGCAGCCGTCCCTCAGTACTGACCCTCTGACAGTGCAGCACTTGCTCAGTACTCACCCTCTGACAGTGCAGCTCTCCCTCAGTACTGACCCTCTGACACCGCAGCACTCCCTCAGTACTGACCCTCTGACAGTGCAGCACTCCCTCAGTACTCACCCTCTGACAGTGCCGCAGTCCCTCAGTACTGACCCTCTGACACCGCAGCTCTCCCTCAGTACTGACCCTCTGACAGTTCTGCCCTCTTTGTTTACTGCTTTGGACCTCTTAAGTCTGTGTAGTGCGACTACAGCCTATAACTTTCTGACTGAGAGGTGACAGTGCTGACTATTGAGCCTTTCATGCCATATTCCATTTGTCGTATTTTGGGATCTTCCTGAGGGATATATTGAGTTCATAAAACTCTTTATTCTTTTGTTCCACTTTTACAGGCTAACCCTGAAAATGACAAAGTCAGAGCTGTGTTCCTCTAGCTCGTACCCAATAACTGCTAACAACTCTGTTTTGAAAAGCTAAATTTAGTTCCCTAAAGGTCAGAGCACAAATACCAAAAACACGTCTCCACTTTGTAAACATTTCCAACACTCCGCTTTTGCTCTTGCTGTTCCTCAGATAAGAAACCCTGGGATCAACTGCTGTCCCTGTCAAAACTTCAACTAACTTGGTAGGAAACAGCTTAACAATTATTTGAAAACCTAGAGGCATAAAATTAAGAAGCCATTTTTTTCTCCATTGTTTTGCAGTCCTGCAACTAGTGGTTAGATGTAGTTAGTCCTTGTGTGGTACTTACCGAGTTCAGCAGAGCAGGTCTGTCCTCCAGTGAACAGAGGCTGGACACATTATTGAAGCTTATGTCCCAAAGAGCAGAGAACGGGCTGGATTGTTCCCAGGCTCAACACTAAATCTCCCTCAGCTATTCCTGATTTTAAATTTAGCCTGTTGCCACTGTCAGAATGTAGAGATCACTTACCTCCTGATTACAGAAGTAAGAGAGACCACCAGCTTATTTCATCAGGATAGGGCCATGTAATGAAAACATGCTCAATTAGATCTTATCTATTTATTTATAGTTTATAAATAAGCAATTGATTAGAAGAGTACAACAGTTTCAAAGGTTAATTTTGCTGATAATGAGATTAAAACCCAAAGGAACACCATACAATCAGCTGTAACACTTAATATTTCATTATTCTCAAAATTTTAACTGACACGTGCAAAGGAGAAACATGGAGCATGAATGAAGCTAATGGATTTTACTAGTTCCTTATTTAAAAACACGTAGTGCAAAAAGGAAAAAAAGTGTTAATCAATCACAGATGGTAAAAGACTTGCAGTTACCAATATAAAAGCAAAACACTGCGGATGCTGGAAATCTGAAATAAAAACAGAAATTGCTGGGAAAACTCAGCAGGTCTGACAGCATCTGTGGAGAGAAAGAAACAGAGATGTTTTGAGTCCATATGACTTTTCTTCAAAGCTAAAGAGAAGTAAAAATGTGATGGACTTTATACTGTTTGGGGGGTGGGGGGTGATGGAGCAGGGTGGAACAAGGTAGAAGGTCAGGGATAGGTGGGGACTAAGGAGGGATTGACAAAGATGTCATGGACACAAGGTAGAGGGAGTGTTAATGGCAGTGGTAAAGATTAAAGAAGGTGCTGATAGTGGCATAAAGATAAGATAGCAGACTGTTAACAGCATAACAAGGATCAGTGCTCTGTGAAAGCAAAATATAACAACAAATTACAGATGGTCCTGGGGAGTGACAGATGGTCCTGGGGGAGTAACAGACGGTCCTAGGGGAATGACAGATGGTCCTGGGGGAGTAACAGATGGTCCTGGGGGAGTGACAGATGGTCCTGGGGGAGTAAAAGAGGCCCTGGGGGAGTAACAGAGGTCCTGGGGGATTGACAGATGGTCCTGGCGGAGTGACAGATGGTCCTGGGGGATTGACAGATGGTCCTGGGGGAGTAACAGATGGTCCTGGGGGAGTAACAGATGGTCCTGGGGGATTGACAGATGGTCCTGGAGGAATGATAGTGCTGATAGTGGCATAAAGATAAGATAGCAGAAAGTGTTAACAGCATAACAAGGGTCAGTGCTCTGTGAAAGCACAATATAAAAACAAATTACAGATGGTCCTGGGGGAGTAACAGACGGTCCTAGGGGAATGAAAGATGGTCCTGGGGGAGTGACAGAGGCCCTCAGGGAATGACAGATGGTCCTAGGGGAATGACAGATGGTCCTAGGGGAGTGACAGATGGTCCTGGGGGATTGACAGAGGTCCTGGGGGAGTGACAGATGGTCCTGGGGGAGTAACAGAGGCCCTCAGGGAATGACAGATGGTCCTAGGGGAATGACAGATGGTCCTAGGGGAGTGACAGATGGTCCTGGGGGATTGACAGAGGTCCTGGGGGAGTGACAGATGGTCCTGGGGGGGGTGACAGATGGTCCCAGGGGAGTAACAGATGGTCCTGGGGGAGTAACAGATGGTCCTGAGGGAGTGACAGATGATCCTAGGGGAGTGGCAGATGATCCTAGGGGAGTAACAGAGGCCCTGGGGGAGTAACAGATGGTCCTGGGGGAGTGACAGATGGTCCTGAGGGAGTAACAGATGGTCCTGAGGGAGTAACAGATGGTCCTGGGGGAGTGACAGATGGTCCTAGGGGAGTGACAGATGATCCTAGGGGAGTAACAGAGGCCCTGGGGGAGTAACAGATGGTCCTGGGGGAGTGACAGATGGTCCTGGGGGAGTGACAGATGGTCCTGGGGGAGTAACAGATGGTCCTGAGGGAGTAACAGAGGCCCTGGGGGAGTAACAGATGGTCCTGGGGGAGTAACAGATGGTCCTGGGGGAGTGACAGATGGTCCTGGGGGAGTGACAGATGGTCCTGGGGGAGTAACAGATGGTCCTGAGGGAGTGACAGATGATCCTAGGGGAGTGGCAGATGATCCTAGGGGAGTAACAGAGGCCCTGGGGGAGTAACAGACGGTCCTAGGGGAATGACAGATGGTCCTGGGGGATTGACAGATGGTCCTAGGGGAATGACAGATGGCCCTGGGTGAGTGACAGATGGTCCTGGGGGATTGACAGATGGTCCTGGGGGAGTGACGGATGGTCCTGGGGGAGTGACAGATGGTCCTGGGGGAGTAAAAGAGGCCCTGGGGGAGTAACAGAGGCCCTGGGGGAGTGACAGATGGTCCTGGGGGATTGACAGATGGTCCTAGGGG
The DNA here is from genome assembly GCF_017639515.1 of Carcharodon carcharias. Taxonomy (NCBI): domain Eukaryota; kingdom Metazoa; phylum Chordata; class Chondrichthyes; order Lamniformes; family Lamnidae; genus Carcharodon; species Carcharodon carcharias. Next base: position 429,851 of record NC_054473.1, read on the forward strand.
AGTGACAGATGGTCCTGAGGGAGTAACAGATGGTCCTGAGGGAGTAACAGATGGTCCTGGGGGAGTGACAGATGTCCTGGGGGAGTGACAGATGGTCCTGAGGGAGTAACAGATGGTCCTGGGGGAGTGACAGATGGTCCTGGGGGAGTGACAGATGGTCCTGGGGGAGTAACAGATGGTCCTGGGGGAGTGACAGATGGTCCTGGGGGAGTGACAGATGGTCCTGGGGGAGTGACAGATGGTCCTGGGGGAGTGATAGATGGTCCTGGGGGAGTAACAGATGGTCCTGAGGGAGTAACAGATGGTCCTGGGGGAGTGACAGATGGTCCTGGGGGAGTGACAGATGGTCCTGGGCGAGTGACAGATGGTCCTGGGGGATTGACAGATGGTCCTAGGGGAATAACAGATGGTCCTGGGAGATTGACAGATGGTCCTGCGGGATTGACGGATGGTCCTGGGGGAGTGACAGATGGTCCTGGGGGAGTAAAAGAGGCCCTGGGGGAGTAACAGAGGCCCTGGGGGAGTGACAGATGGTCCTGGGGGATTGACAGATGATCCTGGGGGAGTAACAGATGGTCCTGGGGGATTGACAGATGGTCCTGGGGGAATGATAGTGCTGATAGTGGCATAAAGATAAGATAGCAGAAAGTGTTAACAGCATAACAAGGGTCAGTGCTCTGTGAAAGCACAATATAAAAACAAATTACAGATGGTCCTGGGGGAGTAACAGACGGTCCTAGGGGAATGACAGATGGTCCTGGGGGAGTAACAGACGGTCCTAGGGGAATGACAGATGGTCCTGGGGGAGTAACAGACGGTCCTAGGGGAATGACAGATGGTCCTGGGGGAGTAACAGACGGTCCTAGGGGAATGACAGATGGTCCTGGGGGATTGACAGATGGTCCTAGGGGAATGACAGATGGTCCTGGGGGAGTGACAGATGGTCCTGGGGGATTGACAGATGGTCCTGGGGGAGTGACAGATGGTCCTGGGGGAGTGACAGATGGTCCTGGGGGATTGACAGATGGTCCTGGGGGAGTAACAGATGGTCCTGGGGGAGTAACAGATGGTCCTGGGGGAGTGACAGATGGTCCTGGGGGAGTAACAGATGGTCCTGAGGGAGTGACAGATGGTCCTAGGGGAATGACAGATGGTCCTGGGGGAGTAACAGATGGTCCTGGGGGATTGACAGATGGTCCTGGGGGAGTGACAGATGGTCCTGGGGGAGTGACAGATGGTCCTGGGGGAGTGACAGATGGTCCTGGGGGAGTGACATATGGTCCTGGGGGAGTAACAGATGGTCCTGGGGGAGTTACGGATGGTCCTGGGGGAGTGACATATGGTCCTGTGGGAGTAACAGAGGCCCAGGGGAGGGACAGATGGTCCTGGGGGAGTGACTGCCATTTCAACAAACCGCCTGGAATTCTCCATCCCGCTTGGTGTTGGGCGTCATGGCGGGTGGGGGCAGATAATATGGCGGTAAGGCCAAAAATTGGTTTCACGACGTCATGAAACCAGTTTGCAACCGTCTGCTCCAGTCAATGACGGGCTACGTCTCCCACTGTCAGACATCAGGAACGTCATTCTAATAAATCTGCTCACCGGAATCATCCTCCTCACAAGCTGGATCATCCAGTCACCATGCTGACGTGATTCACAACAGCATTTCAAAGGCATGCACCTGGGAGCTGAGCTTGGAGGTGAACCCGGAGGTGAGTACACACTAACACTGCGCAACGCCCATGAGGGTGGCCCATTGGACTTCAGGGTTAAGGTGCCGCACCCTCAGGCAAGGACACAGGCAGGTTGCTTTTCCCGGCTGGATCACAGTGTGGTGCCGGGGAAAGGGTTGCACTGTGGTTGGGGAGAGTTAGGAGGACAAGGCAGCTGGTCTGATGGTAATGCACCAGCAGATGCTGGGAACCTGTGCAGGGGGAAGTGGCTGAGCATTAGGGAAACCTTGTATGAAGTGACCATTCCTCCTGATCTGAGACAGTCCAGGCGCAGCCACATTGACATGTGTGGAGTCGGACCTCTAGCTTACCTGCCCACTCAAGCAGCTGAGAGGCATGTACAGTGCCACCAAGTGCTCCACAGCTTTTCACCCCTTGGGCACAGACTGCAAACTCATGAGCATTTTAGTGGACTGCGGAACAGATGGACGATTACACACGTTGTACAATCTCCTTGCTAAAGTTGGTCTTGGAGCAGTCACTGCTGGAGGCGCTCACAGCCCCTTGTGGTTTAGACCAGTCTCCCCCATGGTCCAAGCTAACAGGGCAGCCTTGCAGTGTGGGTTAGGAGAATGTCTGTGCCTAAGCTGAGAGCACAGCCTGCAGTCCAATGGGCAAAGCTGCTGCCAATCGGTCAGGTGGAATGGGGCAGAGGTGGGTGGGGTTTCGGGCAGCCATGCAGGACACTAAACTCTGGCCATCCAAGTGGTGGCCAGCACTCTCTGGGATGTGTTAAGGGGCCTTCAGACTTAACCAAGAGAGGTTTATAGTACCCATGCTAACCCACTCGTCTCTCTCTTTCACCCTGCAGGAGGAGTACATCAGGAGCATGGAGCCTGGTGACCTAGCTGCATGCTTCATGGCTTACAGGGAGTGGAGATGAAGGAGAAGAGAGTGACGGAGACACCTGGCTGGACAGAGGGAGGAGCAGCAGCCTCAGGTAGTAGGGGTGGTGGGGCTCCCACACACACAGCTGAAGATCCACAGTGAGCCATCACTGGTCGGCCCCCAGCTAGACCCAAGGTCTATAGATGGCGCCTGATATTCCGGCAGGTGACCGAGAACCAGTGTCGCTGAAGACTGCACACGTCCAGGGAACTGGCCGGTCACATCTGCCAGCTGCTGCAGGATTTGACACCTCAGGGGTGTGGAGGGCACCCACTGCCAGTGGCTGTGAAAGTGACCACAGCGTTCAATTTTCACATCAGTGGCTCCTTTCAGGGCTCCACAGGTGACCTCTGTGAGATATCACAAGCCTCCACCCACAGATGCATCAAGGAGGTTACGGACGCCATCTTTGCGAAGACGCACAACTTTGTGCATTTTGCCCGGGACCAGGGAAGCCAGGAAGCAAGAGCATTGGGATTGGCCCAGATCTCAGGTTTCCCACAGGTGCAGGGTGTGATCAGCTGCACTCACATGGCGCTCAAATCCCCATGGCAACAAGTGGTCAACTACGTCAACCACAGGGGCTTCCACTCGCTGAACGTGCAGCTGGTGTGTGACCACCACAAACACATCCTGCAGGGTCTGTGCACAGTTCCCAGGGAGTGTCCATGACGCCTACACCCTCAGTCAGTCACAGATCCCAGACGTCTTCCAGGGTCCACAGAAGCTGCAGTGTTGGCTTCTCAGGGACAAGGGCCACCCACAGAGACCGTGGCTGATGACACCCGAGCAGCAGCCTCAGACTGCAGCAGAGTGACGCTGTAATGAGGCTCATGCTGCAGCTCGCAACTTGGTGGAGCAGACCATCGGGATGCTGGAGATGAGCTTCTAGTGCCTGGACCGGTCAGGTGGAGCCTGCAATACAGTCCACAGAGGGTGTCACACATTATCGTCGTCTGCTGCTCCCTTTACAACCTGGCGCTGCAATGGGGAGATGAGTTGTCTGAGGAGGAGATGGAGGAGCAGCACATCTCCTCCAATGAGGAGGATGTCGATGGGGCTGAGGGTGAGGAGGTCCTCGAAGGCGAGGCTGACAGTGATGAGGTCATCGCACTGGCCAGACGAGGCAGACGCGCTCGGGATCCCTCAGAGCTGCTAGATTCGTGGAGGATGATGATGACGAGATGCAGTGAGGAGACACCACAGATCCTCACATTGTATCTGTGAAGGTTTGACTGCAGCCTGGCTGATGGCAGTGCACATACCCTCTGTGAGAATCTCCTGTCATGGAGGTGCAGTGAATGCCCATAATCCCTACAGTCCAGGAGGAGGATGATGACATACAGCCTGCTGAGATACAATCAAGAGGTTTTACAGCAAGAGCATCCTAGATTGTTTCCAGATTGTATGGTGACGAGATCACAAACCCATGGGTTTAAACAGGAAGAAGAGAAATCTAAGAGACATTGGGAGGATGCTAATATTCAATTGGCTGGATCAATCTTTGAAAAGGTTACTCAGGAGGAGAAGGTTAAAGAAAATGAGGCTGAGGTATTTAGTTCAGTGAAATTAGTGGAGTTGCAGCAGAAGGATTCAGTTTGAAGCAGTTATATCAGACTGTTTATTCTGAAATAGAAGCAGACCACATTCCAGAGTGTTTTTACATTAAGAACAATGTGTTAAAGAGGAAACATAGATCGCTTCACGTTCTGGCAGATGAGAAGTGGACGATAGTGCATCAAGTGGTCAGGCCATTTGAGTACCAGAATGAAATTTTGAGGGTGGCTCATGAAATTCCAATGGCTGGACATTTGGGAATCAGGAAAAGTCCAGCTTAGATACAAAAACATTTCTATTGGCTTGGACTACATAAAGATGTGCTCAAATTCTGTCACATATATCAGGCAATAGGAAAACCTCAAGTAGTGATTAAACCTGCACCTTTAATTCCAATTCCAGCATTTGAGGAACCTTTTAACAGGGTCCTGATTGATTGTGTAGGACCCCTCCCTAAGGCTTTAAGTGGAAATCAGTATTTACTGACAATCATGGGTGTGTCCACCAGATTTCCAGAAGCAATACCTTTAAGGGAAATTATAGCAAAGGTGATTGTAGAGGAGTTAATCAAATTCTTTACAAGATATGGATGACCAAAAGAAATACAATTGGATCAGGGATTGAATTTCATATCACAGCTGTTTAAGGAAGTAATGAACAGCCTCGGAATAAAGCAGTTTATGTCGTCAGCCTATCACCCTGAATCACAAGGTAAATTAGAAAGGTAGCATAGACTTTAAAGACTATGATTAGAGCAAAAAGTCAAGACTATCCACATGATTGAGATTGAGGGATTCCATTCTTGTCAAACAAAAACTGTGGATGCTGGAAATCCAAAACAAAAACAGAATTACCTGGAAAAACTCAGCAGGTCTGGCTGCATCGGCGGAGAAGAAAAAAGTTGACTTTTTGAGTCCTCATGACCCTTCCACAGATCTGTAGAAGGGTCATGAGGACTCAAAACGTCAACTCTTTTCTTCTTAGCTGACGCTGCCAGACCTGCTGAGATTTTCCAGGTAATTCTGTTTTTGTTTTCCATTCTTGTTGTTTGCTATTAGGGTTGTCTCTAATGAGTCAATAGGGTTCAGTCCTTTCAAGTTAATTCATGGTCATGGAGTAAGGAGACCACTCAAGCTGATTCAGGAGAAATTAGTGAATCAAAGTTCTGAAATGACTCTCCTGGATTATGAGACGAAATTCAGAGAGAGATTGAGTAAGATGTGTGAGCTCGCTAAGGTACATTTCATGATATCTTAACAAGCGATGAAGCCAAAGGCAGACAAGAGGGCAAAGGCTTGTAGTTTTGTGCCTGGGGGAAAAGTGTTAGTATTGTTGCCTGTGTCAGGCAAACTATTAAAGGCAAGGCTTAGTGGACCTTACCAGATTGAAAAGAGACTGAGTAAACTACATCAAAAGTACCCCATTTAGAAGGAAGAGTCAGTGAGTGTGCCATGTAAATAAACTCAAAAAATACTTTGACAGAGAGAATAGACAGGATGTGGTAAGGGTCATTGTAAGTAAGGAAATGGAAGTAGGAATTAAGGATTCTGAAATTGATCTTCCTCGGATTAAATTGGACAATGAGAAAATGCTTAAAAATCTAGGTAAAATATTGGATTGCCTTCCAGAAAAGTGACGGAGTAATTTAAAAAAGTTATTGCAGTCACACCAAGCAATTTGTGGAAATAAACTGGGGAAAACAGATTTAGCTGTATATGATGTGGGGAATTCAGTCAAAAAGGCAACGCCCATATAGATTAAACCCAGTAAATTAGCTCAAGTGTGGAAAGAAATTGAATTCATGCTTCAAGGTGACATCATAGAAGCCCAGTCACATTGACTGGAGTTCACCTATTGTAATGGTGCCAAAACCGGATGGATCACAGAGGCTATGGACAGAAGTTTTCACTTGGCAAGCGGGCGTGTGCCTGATGCGATCATGCGTGAAATGATGCGTGTTGACATTGGCCGAGCGTGCTGACAGAAATGTACAGTTGCGCGATAGTTCGGTCGGTGGGCGCGTGCTGGAGCTAGCAGGGCACCCACCGACAATTAAAAGGCTAATTAAGGCCATTAATTAATCAATTAACTTAAGATTTTTGCTGCTGGCCCAACCTTATGGTTGGCAGACAGGCAAAAAGACCAAGCGGCCTTTGCATTTTTTTGGAAACCTCATCCACGGGTGGGATGTGGTTTCCAAAGACAAATTAAAAATAAAATAAAAACTTTAATTTTTCATTAATAACATGTCCCTGCTCATGTGACAAAGTCACATGACATGTTTTAGTACATTTTTATTTTTAAATTTTTTTAAATGTATATCTCTTCATCTCCCTGAAGCAGCTCCGTGCCTCAGGGAGATTATGAAGCGCTCACTCACACACACATACATGTGTGAAGTTGGCCCTCAGCCTGCTCACACTACCCCCCACCCCTCTCTCCGCACAGGCAGCGCTGCCACTCGCATTTCATCCTGGGCAGGCCTTAGTTGGCCTGCTGCGTGAAATCGCGGTGTGGTGCCGATTGCGGGCAGTGATCGGCTTCCTGACTACCCCCTGCTCACCAAGGGCAATATTCTGTCCTATGTATTGGTTACTGAAAAGTGAATACAGGATTAAAAGCAGATTCGTATCCTATTCCACCATTACAGGATTGTATCGAGAAAGTGGGACAGTCAACATTTATCACAAAGATTGACTTGCTGCGAGGACATTGGCAAGTACCCTTATCAGACAGGTCAAAAGAGATATCACCTTTTGTAATGCTGGATGGCCTATATCAGTGCAAAGTAATGCCCTTTGGTATGAAGAATGCACCAGCAACATTTCAGAGACTAACAAGCAAAGTGACTGAAGGAAAACAGAAAATGCTGAAAAAACTCAGCAGGTCTGACAGCATCTATAGCGAGAGAAACAGAGTTAACATTCCAAGTCCATATGACTCTTCTTCAGAGCTAAAGAGAAGTAGAAATGTGACGGATTTTATACTGTTAAAGGTGGGGATGGAGCAGGTGAAGTTGGATAGAAGGCCAGCGATTGGTGCAGGTTAAGGATGGATTGACAAAGATGTCATGGACACAAGACAAAGGGAATGTTAATGGTAGTGGTAAGAACTGAAGAAAGTGCTGATAGTGGCATAAAGGTAAGAAAGCAGACTGTGATAATAGCAGAACAAGGGTAAGCACTCTGTGAAAGAAAAACATGGAACAAGTGACAGATGGCCCTTTTGGGGGTGGGGTGGGGTAGGGTGGGCAATGGTTTGGGAAAAAGGATAGAAAAGGGATAAAAAAAAGTGATAAAACAATGAATAAACATTAAAATAAGCAAATAAAAAATATGTTTTAAAAAAGGGATTAAAGAAGGGGGTGAAGAGGGAGGAGCGAGTTCATGGTCTGAAATTGTTGAACTCATTGGTAAGCCCGGAAGTGACTGAAGGATTGAGCAATTGTGCTGTGTATACTGATGACTTAATAGTATTCAGTCAAACGTAAGAGAAACATTTACAACATTTAAAGGAACTATTTGATTGACTGCAGGAAGCCAATTTGGCTGTAAATTTGACTAGAAGTTTATTTGCAAAAGCGCAAGTTACATATTTAGGCCACAATGTTGGATATGGTCAGGTGGGCCCATGAGATGCTAAGATAAAAGCTATTGTGGAATTCCCAGTGCCAACAACAAAATGGGAAGTTTTGAGTTTTCTAGGCATGAGTGGATTTTATCGGAAATTCATGGCAAACCTCAACACCGTAGCTGCTCTGCTGACTAGATTGTTAAAAAACAAAGAATCCAATGGATACAGGAGTGTGAAAGCTGTACTTACAACTACACCTGTTCTATCAACACCTGATTATACAAAACAGTTTAAGTTGGCTATTGACGCCAGTGATGTGGGTGTTGGTGCTGTATTGCTGCAAGAAGATGAACTGGGAATTGAGAAGCCGGTGGGATATTTCTCACGGAAGTTGAATGTAAACCAGAAGAAGTATTCGACTATAGAGAAAGAGACGTTAAGTTTGGTGTTAGCTTTGCAGCATTTTGAAGTGTATGTTTCAAACTATTCTTCAAAGACAGTTATTAAACTAACCACAATCCTTTGAAGTTTCTGGAAAAGTTTCAAGACAGAAATACACGACTATTTCAGTGGAGTTTATTATTTCAACCATTGCATTTACAAATTATACATGTGGCTGGAGGAGAAAATTTGATTGCAGATACATTGTCAAGAGTTTAAAAATTCAAAAAAACTTGGGCATTGGCAAATGAAGACTGAACTGGAATGAACTCCATTTTTACAAAAGACTTGTGTATATATTTTCATGGTTAACGCATGTAGACTATGGTGTAAAAGTTTTGTTTGTATGGTTAAATCTAGTAAGGAATAAGAAATGGGCTGAAAAATGAAACCATCTTTTTGAAGTTGTGATGGTTCATTTTTTGCCAATGGATGTTATTTTAAAAATATTTTTGGGGAATATTGCGTTATTCTGTAAATAAGGCTGGGTGTGTGTGTGTGTGAGAGAGATTTAATTAAACTGGGCAGAGATTAATAGGAGTCAGGTTGTCTGGCTTGGTGTAGTCTATTGGCCACCAACTAATGAGAAGGACATAGAAGAACAAATCTGCAGGGAAATTGCACAGAAATACAACATTATACAGGAATTATAATGGGGGACGTTAATTACCTGAATATAGACTGGGACAGTGGTAGTGTAAAGGGTGGAGAGGGGCAAGAGTTCCTAGATTGTGTTCAGGAGAATTTTCTACAACAGTATGTGTCCAATCCAACAAGTAAAGGCCTGGTTCTTGGAAATGAGGTGGGCCAAATAAAGCAAGTGTCAGTGGGGGAGCATTTAGGAGACAGTGATCATTGTATCGTACATTTTAGGATGATACAAAAAGACGATAGGCATTCCAGAGTAAGGATAGTTAACTGGACGAGAGCCGACTTCGATGGTGCAGGAACAAAGCTGGGCCAGATAGACTGGAATGAAAGATTGGCAGGAAAAACTGTAGCTGAGCAATGGGCTACCTTCAAAAAAGTATTGGTTTGGGCACAGTCAAGGTATATTCTATTGAAAGGGAAAGGTAAGGCAAACAAATCCAGAGCTCCCTGGATGAAAAAGGAGATTGAAATTAAGATAGAGAAGGTAAACTGCATTTATGACAGGTGTCAGGTAGAAAATACAATTGAGAACCAAGAGGAATACAGAAGGTTCAGAGGGGACGTGAAAAAGCATATTAGAGAAGTGAAGAGGGATTATGAGAAAAGACTGGCAGCCAACATCAAGGGGAATCCCGAAGTCTTCTATAAGCACATAAATAGTAAAAGGGTGGGAAAAGGAGGAATAGGGCCGATTAGGCACCAAAAAGGGAATTTACACATGGACATGGCTGAGGTAGTAAATGAATACTTTGCATCCGTCTTTACCAAGGAGGCAGATGTTACCCAGGTCATGGTGACAAACGAGGAAACTCTGTCACTAGAAGGGTTCAACATTGATAAGGAGGAAGTGTTGAATAGACTGTTGGTACTTATAGTTGACAAGGCACCGGGACCAGACGAGATGCATCTAAAGATATTGAAGGAAGTGAGAACAGAAATTGCAGGGGCACTGGCCCTAATCTTTCAGCCTTCCCTAGACGCAGGGGTGGTGCCAGAGGACTGGAGAATTGCAAACATTACACCCTTGTTCAAAAAAGGTTGCAAGGATAAGCTCAGCAATTACAGACCAGTCAGTTAACTTCAATACTGGGCAAGATTCTAGAAACAATTATTTGGGATAGAATTAGTAGTCACATAGAAAAATATCAATTGATAAGGAAGAGCCAGCATAGATTTCTAAAGGGGAAATTGTTTAAAACTAACTTGTCTGGGTTTTTTGAAGAGGTAATAGAAAATGTTGATGAGGGTAATGCTGTTAATGTGATGTACATGGACTTTCAAAAAGCATTTAACACAGGGCCACACAACAGGCTTGTGAGAAAAGTTATTGCTCATGGAATAAAAAGGATAGTAGCAATGTGGATACAAATTGGCTGAAAAATAGGAAGCAGAGGGTAATGATCAATGGTTATATTTTGGGCTAGTGGAAGATTTGTAGTGAAGTTCCCCAGGGCTCGGTATTGGGACCCTTACTTTTACTGATTTGTATTAATGATCTAGATCTTGGTGTGCAGGGGACAATTTCAAAGTTTGCAGATGATATGAAGCTTGGGAGTGTTGTGAACCATGAGGAGGATGGTGTGGAACTTCAAAAGGACATAGACAAGTTGGTGGAGTGGGCAGATAGGTGGCAGATGAAGTTCAGTGTGGACAAGTGTGAGGTGATGCATTTTGGTAGGAAGAACATGGACAGACAACAGAAAATAAGAGGTGAAATTCTGAAGGGGGTGCAGGAGCAGAAAGACCTGGGTGTATATGTGCATAGATCATTGAAGGTGGCAGGACAGGTGGAGAGAGCAGTTAATAAAGCATATAGTATCCTGGGCTTTATTTATAAGGGCATAGAGTATAAGAGTTAAGGAGATTATGCTGAATTTATGTAAGACATTAGCTGGAGAACTGTATACAGTTCTGGGCGCCACATTATAGGAAGGATGTGAACACACTGGGGAAAGTGCAGAAGAGGTTTACAAAAATGGTTCCAGGGATGAGGTAACTTCAGTTACAAAGATAGATTGGAGAGGTTGGGACTGTTCTTCTTGTAGAGAAGAAGGCTAAAAGATTTGATAGAGACTTACAAAATCATGAGGGGACTGGACAGAGTGAATAGGGAGAAGCTGTTCTCGCTCATAAGAGGATCAAGAACGAGAGGGCACAGATTTAAAGTGATTTGCAAAAGAAGCAAATGTGACTCGAGAAAAAATTTTTCACAAAGCGAGTGCTTCGGGTCTGGAATGCTCGGCCTGGAAGTGTGGTGGAGGCAGGTTCAATCGATGCATTCAAGAGGACATTAGATGATTAATTGAATAGAAACAACATGTAGGGGTATGGAAAAAAGGCAGGACAATGGCACTATGTCGTAATGCTTATTTGGAGAGCTGGTGCAGACACGATGGGCCGAACAACCTCCTTCTGTGCCATTAAAATTCTGCGATTCTATGGGGGGGTTCAAAACATGAAAAGGATAGAGGTGCTAGGCTGCGGTACAAGTAAATAGGTTAGATCTAACATTTTTATTTTTAGATAAGTTGGGAGTTTATTTGAATAATAAAGGGGGAGTCAGAGCTGACAAGAAACATAGGTAAACAAGTATGGGAATATTATATTTTATTGACCCAAAAGCAAAGACAAGTTAGAAATATGGAAGATTTTATACTTGAAAGGATTTGATTTTCAAAGGGGTGTGAGAACAATGGAACTTGAGATGAAAGGGGAGAAAAGGCATCTTAGAGTTGCTGATTGAACTATACAGATAGCTGGAGCTGCTGTTGAACTGGGAGCTGTTAGCTCTGGCCTGGGATGGGATGCAAGCTAAGAGCCAAGCCAGAGAAGTTGTGGGCTGCAATAAGAGGTCTTGAATTTCCACAGCAGAGTGGGAGAGTGTTGAGGTCATGTGGTATGCCTTTATTAAAGCCACAGCAGTTTGCCTTGGATAATATTATTGGATTTCATAGTTAAACATCTATAAGGGAGTGTTAAAAACAAAAACAGAATTACCTGGAAAAACTCAGCAGGTCCGGCAGCATCGGCAGAGAAGAAAAGAGTTGACGTTTCGAGTCCTCATGACCCTTCGACAGAACTGTCAACTTTTTTCTTCTCCGCCGATGCTGCCAGACCTGCTGAGTTTTTCCAGGTAATTCTGTTTTTGTTTTAGATTTCCAGCATCAGCAGTTTTTTGTTTTTATATAAAGGAGTGTTGCCTGGGAGATGTTTAATTGTGGGTCTGACCAAGTTGAGTGTTTTTTTTTGGGAACATTTTGTAAGACTAACCTTAATTGCACAACTGTAATCCTGGGTCTTAAGTTTTCTTTTATTGTTAATAAAACTTTTACTTTTAAATTTTAAAAATCTCATACTGCTGAGATTGGTGTGTCTTCTTCTTGTTTTCAGAATACAAATCAAAAGCGTGTGGCCCTTAAGCCGAGTTTCCCTCTGGGATTTGGTTTGCGCAGCAATTAACACCGGCTGTGGTCAGAACAATAATCACGCTTGGTCAAAGAGGTGAGCTTAGAAGTGATCACTGAAGAAAGGGTGCGGAGAAACAGAGAGGTTGAAGGAGGGAATTCCTAAGTGTAGGGCTCAAATGGTTGAAGTCATAGTTGTTAATGGTGGTGGCAAGATAAGGGGATGCACAAAACGCTAATCAGATAATCAGACAGTTTGGAGGGTGGGATTGTAATGCTGCAAGTTAGAGAGATAGGAAGAGGCAAAGCCGTGGAGGGACTTGAACACAACATGGGCCATTTTAAATGGAACAATGGAGGAGCAGGACCACTGTAAGGCACAGTGAGGGATAAGCAGGATTTGGTGTGGGGAGGATACCATCTGTCACCTTGTCCTACATTGGCTCCTGGTCAATCATCATCTTAAATCTAATATTCTCATTGTGAAGTTTACATCTCTTCAGGGTCTTGCCCCTTCCTAAGAAGAAAAGCACAGCAGGAAATCGGGGGCTTGATAAAGGAGTGGTGAGAGAGCGCAGAGCGCAGAGAGGGAGCGCAGGGCGCGGAGAGGGAGCGCAGAGTGCGGAGAGAGAGCCTGGAGCGCGGAGAGGGAGTGCAGGGCGTAGAGAGGGAGCGCAGGGCGAGGGAGCACAGGGCGAGGGAGTGCAGGGCGAGGGAGCGCGGAGCGCGGAGAGGGAGCGCGGAGAGGGAGCGCAGGGCGCGGAGAGGGAATGCGGAGCGCGGAGAGGGAGCACAGGGCGCGGAGAGGGAGCGCAGGGCACGGAGAGGGAGCGCGGAGAGGGAGCGCAGGGTGCGGACAGGGAGCACGGAGCGGGAGCGCGGAGAGGGAGCACGGAGCATGGAGAGGAAGCGCAGGGCGCGGAGAGGGAGCGCAGGGCGAGGGAGCGCAGGGCGAGGGAGCGCGGAGCGCGGAGAGGGAGCGCGGAGAGGGAGCGCAGGGCACGGAGAGGGAGCGCAGGGCGCGGAGAGGGAGAGCGGAGCGCGGAGAGGGAGAGCGGAGCGCGGAGAGGGAGCGCAGAGCGTGGAGAGGGAGCGCGGAGCGCAGAGAGGGAGTGCGGAGAGGGAGCGCAGGACGAGGGAGCACAGGGCGAGGGAGCGCAGGGCGTGGAGAGGGAGTGCGGAGCGCGGAGAGGGAGCGCAGAGCGCGGAGAGGGAGCGCAGAGCGCGGAGAGGGAGCACGGAGCGTGGAGAGGGAGCACAGGGCGCGGAGAGGGAGTGCAGGGCGTGGAGAGGGAGTGCGGAGAGCGGAGAGGGAGCACGGAGCGTGGAGAGGGAGCACAGGGCGCGGAGAGGGAGCACGGAGCGTGGAGAGGGAGCACAGGGCGCGGAGAGGGAGCGTGGAGCGTGGAGAGGGAGCGCAGAGCACGGAGAGGGAGCGTGGAGCGCGGAGAGGGAGCGTGGAGCACGGAGAGGGAGCGTGGAGCGTGGAGAGGGAACGCAGAGCACGGAGAGGGAGCGCAGGGCGCGGAGAGGGAGCGCGGAGCATGGAGAGGGAGTGCAGGGCGAGGGAGCGCGGGGCGAGGGGGCGTGGAGACGGAGCGCAGGGCGAGGGAGCGCAGGGCGAGGGGGCGTGGAGAGGGAGCGCAGGGCGAGGGAGCGCAGGGCGAGGGGGCGTGGAGAGGGAGCGCGGGGCGAGGAGAGGGAGCGCAGGGCGAGACCATGGCATGAGAGCCCAGTGGTAAAGCCAATGTGAAAGCTGATGCTGATGACACAAAACGAGATGGTAATGTGAATTATGAGGAGGATGCAAAATGGCATCAAGCAGATTTAACTAAGCTAAGTGAGTTGGGTGGAATATAATGCGAAAACTTGTGAAGTTATTCACTTTGACAGGAAAAACAGGAAGGCAGAGTATTTTTTAAAGGGTGAGAGGTTGGGAAGTGTTGATGTCCAGAGAGTGTTCTTGTTGATATGTCACTGAAAGCTAACGTGCAGGTACAGAAACCAATCAGAAAGGCAAATTGTATGTTAGCTTTTATTGCAAGAGGATTTAAGTACAGAAGTAAAGATGCCTTGCTGAAATTGTATAGAGCCTTGCTGAGACCTCACCTGGAGATTTGTGTACAGTTTTGGTCTCCTTACCAAAGTAAGGATATATTTGCCATAGAGGGAGTGGAATGAAGGTTCACCAGACTGATTCCTGGGATGGTGGAATTGTCTACTGAGGAGAGACTGGGCCTGTAATCTCTGGAGTCTAGGAAAATGAGAGGTGATCCCATTGAAGCTTACAATTCTTACAGGGCTGGACAGGGTAGATGCAGGACGGATATTTCCTCTGGCTGGGGGGAGGGAGGGGGGTTCTAGAACCAAGGGACACAGTCTTAGAATAAGAGGTAGACCATTTAACACTGAGATGAGGAGGAATTTCTTCACACAGAGGGTGGTAAGTCTTTGGAATTCTCTACCGCAGAGGGCTGTGGAAGTTCAGCTATTGAATATATTCACCACAGAAGTCGATAGATTTCTAGATATTAAAGATATCAAGGGATATGGAAGTAGTCCAAGAAAATAGCTTTGGGTTAGAAGATCAGGCTTAATCTAGTTGAATGGCAGAGCAGGCTGGAGGGTGAAATGACCTACTCCTGCTCCTATTTCCCATGAGTGCGCCTGGTGAGGGTGCCTGGTGAGAGTGAGAGTGCCTGGTGAGAGTGCCTGGTGGGTAAGACAGGTTTGAGAGCCCAGTGGTAAAGCCGGTGGTAAAGTGGTTTGAGGGGCCAGAAGAGAGGCAAATATACCTAAAGTGATGTCAGTGGAAAAGAATGTGATTGGTGAGTATGTGAGTAGCTGTTAAGCTTTTTCTTTAAATCTTAAGTTTATTGTTAAGTTAATCTAATAAATAGATCAGAGAGCAGGCGAAAAGAGGACCCGGAGGCAGTAGCCACCATCTAGAAGGGCAGGTGAAAAGACAACCTGGAGGTAGTCAGCAGCACATAGAAGAGCTATTCAGACCAGTCCAGTCTGTGGCTCCAGACCGGAACGGCTGCATTTCCGGGAGAAATCAAAATCTATTATCACAAGAAAACAGATAAGTGATTGGTTGATGAATATTTTGCTCATTTATCTTAAAAACTCATGTAATTTCACAGAATCACAGGGTTATTATAGCACAAGAGATAGCCAGTTGGCTAAATATAAAAGCAGGGATGTACTGCTGAGGCTTTATAAGGCTCTGGTCAGACCACAGTTAGAATATTGTGAGCAATTTTGGGCCCCGTATCTCAGGAAGGATGTTCTGGCCCTGGAGAGGGTCCAGAGGAGGTTCAGCAGAATGATCCCAGGAATGAAAGGCTTAACATATGAGGAACGTTTGAGGACCCCTCTACTTGATGGAGTTTAGAAGGATGAGTTGGGGTATCTGATTGAAACTAACAGAATACTGAAAGGCCTGGATAGAGTGGATGTGGGGAAGATGTTTCCATTAGTAGGAGAGACTAGGACCCGAGGGCACAGCCTCAGAGTAAAGGGAAGACCTTTTAGAACAGAGATGAGAAGAAACTTCTTTAGCCAGAGAGTGGTGAATCTATGGAATTCATTGCCACAGAAGGCAGTGGAGGCCAGGTCATTGAGTGTATTTAAGACCGAGATAGATAGGTTCTTGATTGGTAAAGGGATCCAAGGTTATGGGGAGAAGGTGGGAGAATGGGATTGAGAAACTTATCAGCCATGATTGAATGGCGGAGCAGACTCAATGGGCCAATTGGCCTAATTTCTGCTCCTATGCCTTATGGGATTACTAGTCTGGTGACAGTGACAATACCATTATTCCCCCTTGTGTGGTCTAGCCAGGGCTAAATACACCTGAAGCCTCTCCCCTGTCTCTAGATATAAAGGCCAGCATTCCATTAACCTTTCAGATTATTTTTGGGACCAGTTCATGACATTTTAATGACCTTTATACCTGCAGCCTGAAGTCTCTTAGACCTCCACTGTTTCCAGCTTTTAATCGTTTAGAAAATCCTTTGTTCTATTATTTTTACATCCAAAGCAGGGGACCCAGAATTTATCAGCACTGAAATACTTTGAGAGATTTTGTTAATGTGCAAAACCGTGGTTAAAGTTTTCTAACTTTATGCTTTGATTTTTAAAACGCTGCCTCTCTTTGCATCATTGGCAAATTAGGATATATGATGTGTGATTCCATCATCTAAGTCATTAATAAATATTATGAATAGTTGAGGTGTCAACAGTGATCCTTCTCGGACACAAGTCACATGCTGCGAATGAGAGTTCCTCCCAATTCTTCCTACTCAGTGCCAAGACACTCAGGCAATTTCCCAAACAGGTTAATAATTAAGCCGTCAATTCCATTCACACTGGAACACACATGGTTTCAGCTGATCCTGAATAGCCTCAAGCAGAAGCTGCCAAGTGCAGCAGCTTCAGATTCAGTCACCCAACAATAAGAATTCCCTTCGACTTCTTCCCATTCGCCCTCCTCGGCTGAAGACATGGGGAGTTCTGCTTCGATTGCCCCAAGACCACAGGGACACTTGCAGCATGAAAAGAGGATAGCCACAACGTAAGGAAACCGGAGCCCAGTGAGGGGTCAGTGGGCCCGTGCCCCAGTGAGGGGGTCAGGAGGTTGGCGGGTGGGGGGGGGGCGCTGTAGAGGGTCAGGTGGGTTGCGGGGTTGGTCCCATACCCCAGTGAGGGTCAGGTGAGTTGCGGGGTTGGTCCCATACCCCAGTGAGGGTCAGGTGGGTTGGGGGTCCCGTACCCCAGTGAGGTTCGGGTGGGTGGTTTCTGCCCCCGGTTGGGGGTCAGTTCCTCAGGGACTTTGCCCCGGATCCTGGCCCCTCCCCTGGATTTACGGGGCTGGATCCGGGACTCTTACCTAGGCCATGTCGGTGGCTCCCACTCCCCGAGGCCGGGTGGTGCCGGAAAACAGGTGACGATCCTGCACCCCCCCCCACCCCGCCCCCAGGACACCGACCCCGCGCTCCCGCCCCTCACACCAACAGCCATCCAAGGCCATACCCCCTGCACAAACCCCTATTTCCTGTTTCCAGAACCATCCACCCCACTCTCCTGCTGAGAGAAAACAGACAGTTCAACATCTGGACAGGAGTCAGCCAGAGGTGGGTTGGACTGGTCTAGTTTACACCCATTAGATATTTGTATCATTTGCAGATTTATTATTACTGGCTACAGATGTTAGTCAGCTGCTTAGAATCAGATCTAAATGGTCTTTATTTAGGAAAATAAATACAAACAAACTTTGTTCCCTCACTCAAGAGTTGGAACTCAATTAAAAAGTGTATTCAAGGTCACAAGTTCAGAGATGCAGAAATGACTATTCCAAAACACAGGCAGAATCTGGTGTTTTGTGCAACTTTAGGATAACTGCTCGAGATGAGCAGCAACATGCTACTTTACAAGTTTGTAGTACAAGATTAAAATTTCACAAACCATAAGAAATTCCTTGTTTAAAAAAGAAAAAAAATCAACCCTCAAGATTCAAGCTCTGCATGTTCAAATTTGCTGTCACCAATCTAGCACAGGGCTGAATGAGGGGAATTTATTAGAAATAGAGATAAACATAACAGACAGCAATCACAAGAAAAAATGCACAAAAATCTGTTCAAATAAAAGAGGTGAGGAATTAACGTCATTTTGCAAACAGCATTGATCTCATAATGATCTCTCATCTTGGAAGTGAAGAATTTAGTCATCCCATCAGTCATCAGAATCATCACCTGGAGCAGAAACACCAGATTGTCAACGTCACATTGTCCCTGTGCACATCAGCATTCCCCTCCAAACCCTGCTCACTATCTCCCACCCCCACCAAACAACAAGAATAATACAAACAAAATGCTGGAAAACTCAGGTCTGACAACATCTGTGGAGAGAAACTTCTTGAAATGTCATATTGACTCAATGTCAACAGTTTCTCTCTCCACAGATGCTGTCACAGCTACTGAGATTTTCCAGCATTTTCTGTTTTTATTTCAGATTTCCAGCATCTGCAGTATTTTGCTTTTATACAAGAATAGTCATGTTGTGGAAACACCACTGCCTCCAAGTCTCTCACCATCCTGACTTGGAAATATATCACCATTCCTTCACTGTCGCTGGGTCAAAATCCTGGAACTCCCTCCCTAACAGCACTGTGGGTGTACCTACACCACAGGGACTGCAGCGGTTCAAGAAGACAGCTCACCACCACCTTCTCAAGGGTAACGTGGGGTGGGCAATAAATGCTGGCCCAGCCAGCGAAGCCCACATCTCGTGAATGAATAAAATAAAAAACAATCGCTGCAGTTATTTTCAATGCTAAATTTCCCATTTTTTTTTTAAAAAAAGGGTGTGTGGGGGGTGGGGGCTAATAGCACAGGGACTGTGAACAAAGAAATCATGGCTCACTTGAAGAGTGTATGACACATCGCCTCTTCTGCATCGCTTTCGTAAGGGCCCCCATAATTCCATCCGGCTCAGCAGATGGAACGGTTCTGGAGTCCGGGCTGTCAGATATCTGAAAGACAGTTTGTAACAAGCTCATATTGCTCAGTCACCCACAAGAACAAGGAAAAGTACAGCACAGGAACAGGCCCTTCGGCCCTCCAAGCCTGCGCCGATCATATTGCCCGTCAACTAAAACATTTTGCACTTCTGGGATCCGTATCCCTCTATTCCCATCCTATTCATGTATTTGTCGAGCTGCCTCTTAAACCCCACTATCGTACCTGCTTCCACCACCTCCTCTGGCAGCAAATTCCAGACACTCACTACCCTCTGCATAAAAAACTTGCCCTGCACATCTCCTCTAGAGTTTTCTCCTTTCACCTTAAACCTATGTCCCCTAGTAATTGACTCTTCCACCCTGGGAAAAAGCTTCTGACTATCTACTCTGTCCATGCCACTCAATTTTGTAAACTTCTATCAAGTCGCTCCTCAATCTCTGTCACTCTAGTGAGAACAATCCAAGTTTCGCCAACCTCTCCTCATAGCTAATAACCTCCTCTGCACCCTCTCCAATGCCTCCATATCTTTCTGGCAATGTGGCGACCAGAATTGCACGCAATATTCCAGGTGTGGCCTAACCAAAGTTCTATACAGCTGCAGCATGACTTCCCAGCTTTTATAATCAATACCCCTGCCGATGAAGGCAAGCATGCCGTATGCCTTCCTGACTACCTTATCCACCTGTGTTGCCACTTTCAGTGACCTGGAGATCTGTACACCCAGATCCTAAGGTTCTAAATTAAGCTTCTCAATAGCCATCGTTTCAACCCCACAATGCAGCCAGCTTGTTCTAACACTAAATTTCTATCTCCAGTTTCTGGATAGGATGTGAGTTGTTAACACATTATACAACACTGATCAATTCCAAATGGAAAGAAAAACTAGGCAGGTGGTAACTGGGACAGTGACTCCATCAGACTGACTGCAAGAAGATGACTATTATTCCAAATTCAATCCAACCTAAACCTCTCCAGAAGCTATTGTAGTATCAGGAGTCCTCACTGCATCACCCTCTGCTGAAATTCTGAAGCACTGTTGAGAGGTTGGCTCCTGTCCTTTGTGCTGATCCTGCTCTCCCCTTAGTCCTGTATCAATTCCAAACTCATCCCTGCTCACTCCCCATAGGCCTGTATCAATTCCGTACTCATCCCACTGTCTTGTTTCCCAATAGCCTGTATAAAATTTTATCCAGTCTTCAACTTCACGCTCCCATCTGTCCTTTGATTTTTGATCTGCAAAAGAGTCAAAATCAGCCTTGAAAATATTCATTGACCCAGCCTCCACTGCTCTGTGGAAGAGAATTCCAAAGATTAACAACCCTCAAAAGAAATGCCTCATCTTCCTCTTAAATGGAAGAGGGTCTATTTTTAAACTGTACTCCTGGTTCTAGATTACTCAACGAATGGAAACACCCTCAGCATCTATCCTGTCAAGCCCCCTTCATTTCAATAAAGGTCATTTCTCTAAAGTCAAATGAGTCTAGGCCCAACCTTTCCTGGTAATCCCATCATCCCAGGAATCAGCCTGGTGAACCTTCTCTGATCTGCTTCCAATGAAATGATATCCCCAAGTAAGGAGGCTAAAATTGTACAGAGTAATCTTTTGTTATCCGTGTACAAGGACACCCAGATACCCCAGCACCACAGTATTCTGTAGTCTCAATTTGAATAATATTCTGTTTTTCTATTCTTCCTGCCAAAGCGAAAGAGTTCACATTTTCCCACATTATTTTCCATCTGCCAAATTTTTGCCCACTTAAGTAATCTATATCTCTTTGTAGGTTCTTTGTATTAAAACATGCTTTTCTACTTATCTTTGTACCATCAGCAACTTGGCTACAATACACTTGGTCCCTTCATCCAAGTTGTTAATATAGATTGTGAATAGTTGAGGTCCCAGCACTGATCTCTATGGCACTCTTGTTAGTGAGGAAGGGGGATGGATTAGTGTGTATGCCTGTGTAGAAGGGGGACTGAAATCCTCAGTAGAAAATCAAAAACTTTATTTGATTTATATAATGTGAAACAAATCAATGATGTCAAGATGGCCTTTAGGGAACTTTGTGTGGTCCTGTTAAAGATCAGAAATACAGAAATGCAAGCGCAAACGTCAACAGTATCACTGCTTCCTTGCCAAGGTCCATGAGCTGGAGCCACTCAGATGAAGAAATGGGCTGGTGATTACAGAAAACAACAATATTCTTACAAAGTATGTTAAAAACAGATTTTCATATTTGAAATGTTCTATGTTGATCTATAACAAACCTTAATTATATACTGAATGTTACTATGCTATCTTATCGCTGTTCTGTTTTTGTTGGCATCTGGGGTCACGTTGATTTAAGTATTAAAATGGGGTCACATTGGAAAATCTGTTTGCCAAACGATTTAAGAAATTAATGTTTACTTTAGCTACTCTTCCTTAAAAGAAACTTGTAGAAGCTCTTCCTGTCTGTTTTAATATTTCTTGGCCCTCTAATTTCTTCCCCCGTCATTGTAAGTTATTCTTTTGCTGGTTTCTGAAATTTCCCCAATCTTCTGGCATACCACAAATCTTTGCAGCATTGTACCTCTACTTTCAATTGGATACCATCTTTATCTTCCTTGGTTACTCTTGGTTGCATCCTTCAGGTAGAGATTTCCTTTCTCAATGCAATACATCTTTGCTGAGAGTTATGAAATTTCTCCTTAATGTCTGCCACTACTCATTTACTGCCTTACTTTTTAATCTGTTTTCCCAGTTCACTTTAGCCAACTTGTCTTCATATCAATAAATAAATACAAGTACAAAGTTAATAACTTGGGTAAATGTTCTGCGGGATCCCCCAGCTTGTGCACTGAGGTGGACGCTGCTCCCTGGCATGAACACCACCAAGTGTTTTCAGGATTTCACAACCCTGGCCAAGTTGTACCAGACAAGCAAGGAGGCTTCTGTGGAAGTGGATCAGCTCTCACCATAACAGTTCCTCCTATTCACACCATCAAAATGCTTCAATTTTTAAACCTTTATTAAATCTCCTTCACCTTCTCAACCCCAGTGGAAACAGTTCCAGAATCTAAAGTCTCTCCTCATCTGTATTGGTATCAATTCCTATTGCAGCCATCATCCCAGTGAATCAACACTACCGAGCTTTAAATTTGGCAGTGCCCTTCCCAGACTTACCGACTTTAAAACACATCCTTGGCAGATCTGATTCAACGGAAGGTACTGACAACTGGCCACTCCCAGAGATTTCCCTGTCACCACTGGATTCAGCTGAGTGCCTTGTCTGATGTCTTCAAGCAGCAAATTCTTTGAGGGATGGGGAGAGGCAACATTGTCAAATACAGGGGGCAGAGGGGGTAAGGCAACTGGGGCATTAAATGCATTAGAGGGGGGAGGGGGTCCTCCCAAGTTTGAATTGGATAGAAGGAGAGGTCCCGGTGGGGGTGGGGTAGGTTCCCCATAGCTGGGAGGGGCTTGTTGACCTTCCCTTGTTTGAGCAGGAGGGGTAGCAGGGCCTGTTCCACCCCTGTGAGGGGGCAGCTCTTGGGCATTGCAATTGGATGGAGGAGCTGCTGCTCTTTTAGAACAAAGGCCTGAAAAAGAGATAGCGTGAGAGAGAGTGTCAGTATCACCTCTGCCCTGCACTCCCACCTTTCATTCGTCCCCCCCTTCCCCAGACTGTCTGCCCATTCTTCACTTGTCAGAAAGCCCATATCTGATTAATTCGGCGTTCAAAAACAGGTCACCAGGAGGTCAGCTGGTCACCCTCATGCCCTCACCATCCTCTTAGCAAAAGAAAAAAGGGGAGGGGAAGGGGTGGGGGTGGGTAGGGAGAAAGAATAGTGACGGGGGTTCCTTATTCCCAATGTTCATGGGAAACTCATCTCTGACTCCAGTTCAGGGCGGTTTCCACTAGAGGAGCAGAGAGGAGAGCCCATGGGGTCAATAACTGGGGCCCTTGGGAGGGGGGCAGAAGAGAGCCCATGGGGCCCCTGGTTATTTGCCCCTTGGGGGCAGAGAGAGCCCATGGGGCAAATAACCAGGTCCATTATTCCTAATGTTTTGGCAAATATTTCCCCACTAACACCCATACCCACATTCCCCACCTGGAACCCCCCCAATCTTGTTCATCCCCCACCCCACCCAGAAACCATACCTTTCTGAATCCCTTCTTGCCTCATGGCACCAATTCCTCCATTTTGCTCAATAATCTTGTAAATCAACTTCGAAGTTCCTACATCCTTCAGGGGGCCTGTGTTAATTCCTGCCTCTCGGAACAGCTCCATCAAATCAGGGTCCAGCAGATTCATCTACGGCACACGGGCAACAGTGAGCTGCAAACTCACCTGAACCGGCAGCACATACCCAATCCCAAATTTCACCCCCCACCCCCCACCCCCGCCCCCGCCACCACCAACCCCTCCTCCTCACCCAGTCCCCCTCCTCAATCCCCTCAATCACCCAGTCAATCCCCTCAATCACCCAGTCAATCCCCTCAATCACCCAGTCCCCCTCCTCAATCCCCCCCCCACCCCCGCCACCACCAAACCCTCCTCCTCACCCAGTCCCCCTCCTCAATCCTCCCCCCCCAACCCCTCCTCAATCCTCCCCCCACCACCAACCCCTCCTCCTCACCCAGTCCCCCTCCTCAATCCCCTCAATCACCCAGTCAATCCCCTCAATCACCCAGTCCCCCTCCTCAATCCCCTCAATCACCCAGTCAATCCCCTCAATCACCCAGTCAATCCCCTCAATCACCCAGTCAATCCCCTCAATCACCCAGTCAATCCCCTCAATCACCCAGTCAATCCCCTCAATCACCCAGTCAATCCCCTCAATCACCCAGTCAATCCCCTCAATCACCCAGTCAATCCCCTCAATCACCCAGTCAATCCCCTCAATCACCCAGTCAATCCCCTCAATCACCCAGTCAATCCCCTCAATCACCCAGTCAATCCCCTCAATCACCCAGTCAATCCCCTCAATCACCCAGTCAATCCCCTCAATCACCCAGTCAATCCCCTCAATCACCCAGTCAATCCCCTCAATCACCCAGTCAATCCCCTCAATCACCCAGTCAATCCCCTCAATCACCCAGTCAATCCCCTCAATCACCAGTCAATCCCCTCAATCACCCAGTCAATCCCCTCAATCACCCAGTCAATCCCCTCAATCACCCAGTCAATCCCCTCAATCACCCAGTCAATCCCCTCAATCACCCAGTCAATCCCCTCAATCACCCAGTCAATCCCCTCAATCACCCAGTCAAATCCCCTCAATCACCCAGTCAATCCCCTCAATCACCCAGTCAATCCCCTCAATCACCCAGTCAATCCCTCAATCACCCAGTCAATCCCCTCAATCACCCAGTCAATCCCCTCAATCACCCAGTCAATCCCCTCAATCACCCAGTCAAATCCCCTCAATCACCCTGTCAATCCCTCAATCACCCAGTCAAATCCCCTCAATCACCCAGTCCAATCCCCTCAATCACCCAGTCAATTCCCCTCAATCACCCAGTCAATCCCCTCAATCACCCAGTCAATCCCCTCAATCACCCAGTCAATCCCCTCAATCACCCAGTCAATCCCCTCAATCACCCAGTCAATCCCCTCAATCACCCAGTCAATCCCCTCAATCACCCAGTCAATCCCCTCAATCACCCAGTCAATCCCCTCAATCACCCAGTCAATCCCCTCAATCACCCAGTCAATCCCCTCAATCACCCAGTCAATCCCCTCAATCACCCAGTCAATCCCCTCCTCAATCCCCTCCCCACCCCTCCTCAATCCTCACACAGTCCCCCTCCTCACACAGTCCCCCTCCTCAATCCTCCCCCCACCCCCCCCACCCCTCCTCAATCCCCCCCCCCACCCCCCACCCCCGCCACCACCAACCCCTCCTCCTCACACAGTCCCCCTCCTCAATCCTCCCCCCACCCCCCAATCCTCCCCCCACCCCCCCTCAATCCTCCCCCCCCAACCCCTCCTCACACAGTCCCCCTCCTCAATCCTCCCCCCCCAACCCCTCCTCACACAGTCCCCCTCCTCAATCCCCTCAATCACCCAGTCAATCCCCTCAATCACCCAGTCAATCCCCTCAATCACCCAGTCAATCCCCTCAATCACCCAGTCCCCCTCCTCAATCCCCCCCCCACCCCCGCCACCACCAACCCCTCCTCCTCACCCAGTCCCCCTCCTCAATCCCCTCCATCACCCAGTCAATCCCCTCAATCACCCAGTCCCCCTCCTCAATCCCCTCCCCACCCCCGCCACCACCAACCCCTCCTCCTCACCCAGTCCCCCTCCTCAATCCCCTCAATCACCCAGTCAATCCCCTCAATCACCCAGTCAATCCCCTCAATCACCCAGTCAATCCCCTCAATCACCCAGTCAATCCCCTCAATCACCCAGTCAATCCCCTCAATCACCCAGTCCCCCTCCTCAATCCCCTCCCCACCCCCGCCACCACCAACCCCTCCTCCTCACCCAGTCCCCCTCCTCAATCCCCTCAATCACCCAGTCAATCCCCTCAATCACCCAGTCCCCCTCCTCAATCCCCTCCCCTCCTCAATCCTCACACAGTCCCCCTCCTCAATCCTCCCCCCCCAACCCCTCCTCACACAGTCCCCCTCCTCAATCCCCTCAATCACCCAGTCAATCCCCTCAATCACCCAGTCCCCCTCCTCAATCCTCCCCCCACCCCCGCCACCCCTCCTCAATCCCCTCCCCACCCCCCCCCCCCCCCCACCCCTCCTCAATCCCCTCCCCCCCACCCCCCCCCCACCCCTCCTCAATCCTCCCCCCACCCCTCCTCACCCAGTCCCCCTCCTCAATCCCCTCAATCACCCAGTCAATCCCCTCCTCGCCCCGTCCCCACCCTCCGCCCCGTCCCCCTCCTCCCCACCCTCCGCCCCGTCCCCCTCCTCCCCACCCTCATCCCCGTCCCCTCCCCCCACCCCAGGCCCCCCCCTCCTCCCCACCCCTCCTCCCCACCTCAGTCCCCACCCCCTCCTCCCCCCCCTCCGCCCCGTCCCCCTCCTCCCCACCCTCCCCGTCCCCCTCCTCCCCACCCTCACCCCGTCCCCCTCCTCCCCACCCTCCTCCCCGTCCCCCACCTCCCCACCCCTCAGGCCCCTCCCCTCCTCCCCACCCTCAGCCCCGTCCCCCTCCTCCCCACCCTCCGCCCCGTCCCCCTCCTCCCCACCCTCAGGCCCCGTCCCCCTCCTCCCCACCCTCAGGCCCCGTCCCCCTCCTCCCCACCCCCTCCTCCCCCACCCTCAGTCCCCACCCCCTCCTCCCCACCCTCCGCCCCGTCCCCCTCCTCCCCACCCTCAGGCCCCGTCCCCCTCCTCCCCACCCTCAGGCCCCGTCCCCCTCCTCCCCACCCTCAGGCCCCGTCCCCTCCTCCCCACCCTCAGGCCCCGTCCCCCTCCTCCCCACCCTCAGGCCCCGTCCCCCTCCTCCCCACCCTCAGGCCCCACCCCCTCCTCCCCACCCCCTCCTCCCCACCCTCAGTCCCCACCCCCTCCTCCCCACCCTCAGCCCCACGACCACACTAATTTCAATGAGGTGGGGTCCATGCACTTACATCGAATCCGGTCTTGGGGTTGCAAGCCACATGACCAACGTGCCTGAGGAGAGAATAACAATTTCACCTCATCAGAAGCAGCAAATAAACCACAAGCCCCAACATTAGGAGGCGGTCATTCAGTAACTTGAGCCTGCTCCACCATTCGACAAGGTCACAGATGATCTGATTGTGGTCTCAACTCCAGCTTTGTCTGTTTCTCATAACACTGGACTCCTTGTAGATCAGAAATCTGCCTAACTTGGCCTTAAGTATATTTAGTGACCCATCTCCCACTCCTCTGGAGAGAATTACGCAGACTAACTACCCAGAGAAGTTTCTCCTCATCTCCATCTTAAGCATTAGACCTTAGGTCTCCTTGTTCCAGTCTCTCCCGTAGGTAGAAACATCCTCTTGGTACCAACCCTATCAAGTCCCCTTGAGATTGTGTATGTTTCAAGATGATCACATTCTCCTAAACTCCAATGGGTATAGGCCTAACCCATCCAACCTTCTCTCAAAATAAGTCCCTCATCCTAGGGATCAGCCTAGTGAACCTTCTCTGAACTGCTTTAATGCAATTATATCCTTTGAGTAAGGAGACCAAAACTGTGCACAGTACTCAAATGTCATCTCACCAAGGTCCTGTATAGCTGTAGTAAAACTTCCTTACTTGTATATTCCATTCCCTTCACAAATGAAGGCTAACGTTCCATTGGCCTTCCTAATCACTTGATGTATGTGCATACTAATTTGTTCAGATTCATGGAGGACACCCAGATCCCTCTGTAGTTGAGTCCCGCAAGCTTTCTCCTTTGATCTTATCCAGCACCTCCTCAACTTCAAACCTAAAACCCTCCCACTGACACCCCATCCACATCCATCATCTCCTCAACTCTGATCCTATTGCCTTCCCACCAGCCCCCCCATCCCCCAAATCCCAACCATCCTCAAGCTCCAGTAAGCCCTCACTAACACTGAAATTACCCCAGATCACCAGCACACCCCACACATTGATCTCAACCTCAAACACCGACACTCACTGACCCTTCCACCAATCCCCAAATCCCAACACCCACCTACTGATCACCAAACACCAACCCCTGAACCCAAAAACACCTTCCACTAGCCCCAGCTACCAACCTAAAACTCTAGATACCAACATCCCCCCTGACCCAATTGCCCCTCAACCAAAACTGACCTAACCCTAAACTCCCCACCACTGACACCCTTCCCACAATCCCCAAACTCCTTTTCACTGACCTCGAATCCAAACTGAACCCCAAACCCTTCCCCCACTGAGTTAGGAACCAGAGTATTTGGGATTCTCACTGGAAGTTGCTGGGAGTGCCGATGTCAGATTTGGAGAGTTTGTTCCGGTTGGATCTTGGTTTCCTTTTCTCCTGGGCAGACCCTGGGGTGGAGCCAATGACCCGGCTACAGCGATTGGTGATGTCAGCGTTTGGGGTATCAGGGTTCAGGGTATCAGTGGGCAATAAAGGGTTTGTGGAATCAGTCCAACTGGTCACTTAATATAAAACAAAGTTAGTAAACAGTCCATCCCCAAATCTGTCCCCCAATGACACCCCCCAACCCCTTCCCACCAACACCTCCCCAAAATCCCCCAACACCCCACAAACACCTGACCCCAAAGCCCAGCCCCCTCCCACTAACCCCCCCACCCCACATCATCAACCCAACCCCCTCCCAGTGACCCTCCACACTCGCAAGCCCAAACTCCTCCCACCAACCCCAAAACACCCTCATGCACCAACACCCATACCCAGCCCAGAAACCCCAATCTCCACAAAAAGCCCAATTTTATAACTCCCCACTCATGTCCACCCCCCCAAAACCCCAATCCCCCAAAACAATCCCCCACACCTCTAACCCAAAATTCACCCATCCCCATCTCCTCCCTCTTCCCCTGAAAACCTCCCCCTACCCCAAATAACAAATCACCCAAACCCCACAGGACAGGAGACCTTAGGGATGAAAATTCCCAGGGTGAAAAACTAACAATAGCTGAAAAGCAGCAGAGAATAAAGGATTTCTGTCCATTCACAGAAGCCAGAAGAAAAAGCCAGTGCATCCAATAAAAACACCCACTACAACCTGACCAATTTAAATGCCCCGATACACAGAAATCCAGTTACCATAACGGTACAACATTCTCACAAATGCCATTTTCATCTCTGCAAATTCAGACATAGACACCCCTTCAGCTCATTTATAAAACTCTCATCAACAATGTCCACCTGAAACTAACTGGGAAGCAGCCAATCACTACTGGCCCCAGCATAAGCCAAACACCAGCCTTTAAGGGCCATTCCCCACTCACACTGCTCAACACCACCAGATTTTTACTAGACATGGTGAGATTTGAACCCAGGTCCCCCAGACCATTACCTTGGGTCATTAGATTACTAGTTAGTGATAATGCCACTGCCTCCCGGGGCCTGCTCTGCACACCACTGGGACATAAATTATTAATGAATCAAATAGCAATCTTTCAATTCAGGGCTCTCAATGTTTCAAATAACCACCCAGAACAGGAAAGGATTGGCTATTCATCTCTGCACTGAGTGAAGTTCAATATAACAACAGCTGAAATCAGAGCAGGAGAAGATCATTCAGCTCCTCAGTCCAGCTCCACATTTCAATATAATCATACTGGTCCTCAACATCAACCGCATTTTCCCACCTTATCCCCATATCCCTCGATTCCATTTAGTCTCCAAAATCAATCAATCTCAACCTTGAACATATTCAATGAAGGAGTATCCACAACCCTCTGGGGTGGAGAAATCTAAAGATTCATAAACTTTTTGAGTGAAAAATTTCTCCTCATTTCAGTTTTAACAGATTGGCCCCTTGTCTGAAGACTGTGGCTCCGTGTTCTATGTTCCCCAGCCAGGAGAAGCAGCCTATCAGTGTTCAGCCTACACAAGCCCTCTAGACTTTTACTAGTTTAATTGAGATCACCTCTCATTCTCCTAAACTCTAGACAGTATAGACCCATTCTATCCAATCCCTCCACATAGGACAGTCTTCTTGTCCCAGGAATCAATCTAGTGAACACCCCCTCTAAGGTATAAAAACATGGAAAATAAGAGCAGGAGTAGTTCATTCGGCCCATCGAGCCTGCTCTGCCATTCAATATGATCATGGCTGATCCTCTATCTCAACGCCGTACTCCTGCTCTCTCCCCATACCCCTTGACGCCTTTAACATCTAGAAATGTATCTATTTTCTTCTTAAATTTATTCAGTGACTTGGATTCCACAGCCTCTGTGGTAGAGAATTCCACAGGTTCACCACCCTCTGAGTGAAGAAGTTTCTCCTCCTCTCAGTTCTAAATGGTCTACCCTGTATCCTGAGACTGTGACTCCTTGTTCTAGACACCACCAGCCAGAGGAAACATTCTCCCTGCATCCAGTCTGTCCAGCCCTGTCAGAATTTTATACATATCAATGTGATTCCCCTCTCGTTCTTCTAAACTCCAGTGAATACAGACCCAGTCAAACCAATCTCTCCTCATACAACAATCGTGCCATCCCAGGAATCAGTCTGGTGAACCTTCGCTGCACTCCCTCTATGGCAAGGATATAATTTCTAACGTAGGAGACCAAAACTGCAGCTGCAGTGAGATATCCTTGCTCCTGTACTCAAGTCCTCTCACAATGAAGGCCAACATACCATTTACCTTCTTAACTGCTTGCTGCACCTGCATGCTTGCTTTCAGTGATTGGTGTACAAGGACACCCAGGTCCCTTTGTACATCAACATTTCCCAATCTATCACCATTTAAACAATACTCTGCCATTCTGTTTTTCTTACTAAAGTGGATAACTTCACACTACAACCTTAATGTATTTGCCACTCACTCAACTTGTCTAAATCACATTGAAGCCTCTTGACATCTTTCTCACCGCTCACTATCCCAGCTATAGTTTTGTTATCAACAAACGTGGAAATATTGCATTTGGTTCCCTCATCCAAATTATTGATATATATTGTGAATAGCTGGGGCCCAAGCACAGATCCCTGCGTTACCCCTCTAGTCACTGCCTGCCATTCCGAAAAAGACCCATTTATTCCTACTCTCTGTTTCCAGTCTGCTAACCAATTCTCAATCTATGCCAATATATTATCCCTAATCCCATCTACTTTAATTTTGCACACTAACCTCTTATGTGGGACTTCATCAAAAGTTTTCTGAAAATCCAAACACACCACATCTACTGGTTCTCCTTTATCTATTCTGCTGGGCTTTTAAAAAAAAATCTGTTCATGGAATGGAGGCATGGGTAGGCCAGCATTTATTGCCCTTGATAACTGAGTGACTTGCTAGGCCAGTTAAGAGTCAGCCACATCGCTGTGGATCTGGAGTCACATGTAGGCCAGACCAGGTAAGGACGGCAGATTATGTCCCTAAAGGGCTTAGGTGAACCAGATGGTTTTTATGACAATTCTTTAATGGTTATCATTAGACTTTTAATTCCAGATTTTTTTATTGAATTCAAATTTCATCATCTGCAGTGGTGGCAGGCAGTGGAAGCAGAGCCCTGCATATTTTGAAGGCAGAGCTAAATAGGCTCTTGATTAACAAGGGGGTGAAAGGTTATCAGGGGTAGGCAGGAATGTGGGATTGAGGTTACATTGAGGTCAGCAATGATCTTATTGAATGGTGGAGCAGGCTCGAGGGGCCAAGTGGCCTACTCTTGCCCCTAATTCTTATGTTTGTTCATGGTTCTACCTTAAAAATCTTCAAAGACCCTGATTCCACCAGCTTTTGAGGAAGAGAGTTCCAAACACTCACGATCCTCAGAGAGAAAAAATTTCTCCTCATCGCTGACTTCAATGTGTCAGGATGTTCCGGCCCCAGAGCAGCGACTCCCTCCACGGTGGATGCAGTGAGCCAGGCAAAAGTCCTTTGACCTTCCAGTGCCGCTGGTGGGAGGGGCTGGAATTCCCACCTCTTATTTTTAAACAGTGAACCCTAGTTCTAGATTTCCCCACAAGAGGAAACACCCTCTCCACATCCACCCTGTCAAGACCCCTCAGGATCTTAACTGTTTCAATCAAGTTGCCCCTTACTCTAAACTCCAGTGGATACAAGCCTAGTCTGTCCAACCTTTCCTCATAAGACAACCCGCCCATTCCAGGTGTTAGTCTGGTAAACCTTCTCTGAGCTGCTTCCAACGCAGTTATATCATTCTTTAATTAAGGAGACCAATACTGTACACAGTTCTCCAGATGTGATCTCAACAATGTGGTTGACTCTTAAAAAATTACTTCTGAACAAGGGCATTTAGGGATGGGCAATAAGTGCTGGCCTAGCCAACAACACCCACATCCCATTAATGAATTTAAAAAATTGCCCTTACAACTGAAGCATAACCTCCCTACTCTTGTATTCAATTCCCCTCACAATACTCGCTTTCCTAATTTCTTGCTGTACCTGCATAGTAGCCTATTGTGATTCATACACTAGGACCCCCAGCTCCCCCTGAATCTCAGAGCTTTGCAATCTCTCACCATTTAGATAATATGCTTCTCTTTTATTCTTCTGCCAAAATGGACAATTTTGCACTTTCCCGCATTATACAGCATTTGCCAGGTCTTTGTTCACTCACTTAGTCTATCTAGATCCCTTTGTAGCCTCCTATGACCTCTTCACACCTTACTATCCTACATGTCTTTGTGTCATCAGCAAATTTAGTAACCACACCTTCAGTCCCCTCATCTAAGACATTGATGTAAATTGTAAAATATTGAGGCCCCAGCACAGATCCCTGTGGAATTCCACTCGTCACATCCTGCCAATCAGACAAAGACCCATTTATGCAAACTCTCTGCTTTCTGCCAGCCAGCCAATCTTCTATCCAGGCTAATATATTATCCCTATACCAAGCGCTTTTATTTTCTGTATTAACCTTTGATGTGGCACCTTATTAATTGCCTTCTGGAAATCTAAGTATAGTACATCCATCAGTTCCCCTTTATCCACAGCACATGTAACTTCTTTAAAGAACTCCAATAAATTGGTTAAACATCATTTCCCTCTCACAAAACCATGTTGACTCTGCCTGATTACCTTGAATTTATCTAAGTGCCCTGTCATAACATCTTTAATAATAGCTGCTAACATTTTCCCTTTGATAGATGTTAAGCTAACTTGTCTGTAGTTTCCTGCTATCTGTCATCCTCCCTTTTTGAATAAAGGAGTTACGTTCGCTACCTTCCAATCTAATGGGACCTTGCCAGGATCTAGGGAATTTTGGGAAATTAAAACCAATGTATCGACAATCTCACCAGCCACTTCTTTAAAGGCACCAGGATGAAGTCCATCAGGACCTAGGGACTTGTTAGCCCACAGCTCCAATAATTTGCTGTATACAACTTCTCTGGTGATTGTCATTTTCTTGAGTTCCTCCCTCCCTCCCTTCACTATACCCCAATCTGCTGGTAATAAGAGCTAATGAAGTATTTGCCTTCCTAATTGCTTTACTAGCATGTGAGCTTTCTGTGCTTCATGTACAAGGACAGTTGGGGTCCTCTGAATCCCAGCATTTACTACAACAAAAACAGTAAAAATGTTTACTTCTCTTTAGCTCTGAAGAGGAGTCATACGGACTCGATACATTAACTCTGTTTCTCTCTCCACAGGTACTGTCAAACCAACGGAGTTTTTCCAGCATTTTCTGTTTTTGTTTCAGATTTCCAGCATCCGCAGTATTTTGCTTTTACCCAATATTTACCAGTTTCTCACTTTTTAAAAAATAGTTTGCTTTTCCAATCTTATAACCAAAGTGAATAACCTCCCACACTTGCCCACATTGTACTCCATCTGCCACCTTGTTGCCCATTCATTTAACCTTATGTCTGTTTGCAGCCTCCTCACTCATTACTCTCCCAGCTTACTCTGGATACATCATTCAGAGTTCCCTCATCCAAGTCATTAAAAAGATTGTAAATAACTGAGACGAAGTACTGGTCCTTGTGGCACTCCGCTAGTCACAACCTGCCAACACAAAAATTGCCCCATTTTTCCTACTTTCTGTTTTCTACCTATTAACTAATCCTCAATCCATGCTCCCAATATAACCCCCAATCCCATGAGTCCAAAATTTGTGTTATAACCTTTCATTTGCACCTTATTGAATGCCTTCTGAAAATCCAAGTACACATCTGCATCCACTGGTTCTCCCTTTATCAACCCTGTTTGTGCATCAAAAGTAGGGGTGAGGGCAGGACAAGTAGATCAGTAGTTGCAGAAGTGACATAGTAAATGGAAGGCATAGGCTAATCAGAAGGGAACTTCAATGTGACTTTGTAAGGGGCTTGGGAAAGAGTTTTTTCCAGGGTTGGATACTCCAATAACTGTGTGGTACTGTGCTCCATACAGTGCAGGAGAGGCTTCGATATCAGTCCTAACCCGGGCTGAATGGGGTATATTTATCTCTGCAATGTAATGGGAGACCCTCTCTGTTCCCCCTCCACAGGGTGACTGGGTGTGTGCTGTTCCAGTACAGCTACAAGACTGACACCTACCCAGCAATGTGGAAAATTACCAGCTATGTCCTGTACACATAAAGCAGGACAAATCCAACCTGGTCAATTACTGCCCGATCAGTCTACTCTCCATCATCAGTAAAGTGGTGGAAGGCGTCATCAATGTCATCAACAGTGCTATCAAGTGGCACTTACTTGGCAATAACCTGCTCACTGACGCCCATTTTGGGTTCTGCCAGGGCCACTCAGCTCCTGACCTCATTACTGCCTTAGTTCAAACATGGACAGAAGAGCTGAACTCCTGAGGTGAGGTGAGAGTGACTGCCCTTGACATCAAGGCCTCATTTGACAGAGTGTGGCATCAAGGAGCCCTTACAAAACTGGAGTCAATGGGAATCTGGGGGAAAACTCTCTGCTGGTTGGAGTCATACCCAGCACAAAGGAAGATGGTTGTGGAGGTCAGTCATCTCAGCTCCAGGACATCACTGCAGGAGTTCCTCAGGGTAGTGTCCTCGGCCCAACCACCTTCAGCTGCTTCATCAATGACCTTCCTTCCATCATAAGGTCAGAAGTAGAGATGTTCGCTGATAATTACACAATGTTCAGCACCATTCACGATTCCTCAGATACTGAAGCAGTCCATGTCCAAATGTAGCAAGACCTGGACAATATCCAGGCTTGGGCTGACAAGTGGCAAATAACATTCACACCACACAAGTACCAGACAATGACCATCCCCAACAAGAATCTAACCATCACCCCTTGACATTCAATAGCATTACCATCACTGAATCCCTCACTATCAACAACCTGGGGGTTACCATTGACCAGAAACTGAACTGGACTAGCCATATAAATACTGTGGCTACAACAGCAGGTCAGAGGCTAGGAATCCTGTGGTAAGTAACTCACCTCCTGACTCCCCAAAGCCTGTCCACCATCTACAAGGCACAAGTCAGGAGTGTGATGGAATACTCCCCACTTGCCTAGATGAGTGCGGCTCCCACAACACTCAAGAAGCTTGACTCATCCCAGGACAAAGCAGCCCCGCTTGATTGGCACCACATCCACAAACATTCACTCCCTCCACCACCGATGCACAGTAACAGCAGTGTGTGTACCATCTACAAGATGTACTGCAGGAATTCACCAAGATTCTTTGAGCACCTTTCAAACCCACGACCACCACCATCTAGAAGGACAAGGGCAGCAGACAGATGGGAACACCACCACCTGGAAGTCCCCCTCCAAGTCACTCACCATCCTGACTTGGAAATATATCACCATTCCTTCACTATTGCTGGATCAAAATCCTGGAACTCCCTCCCTAACAGCACTGTGGGTGTACCTACACCACATGGACTGCAGTGGTTCAAGCAGGCAGCTCACCCCCACCTTCTCAAGGGCAATTAGGGATGGGCAATAAATGCTGGCCCAGCCAGCGACACCCACATCCCATGAATGAATAAAAAAGACTTGGTGTCATTGTAGAAACTCACCTTTGATCTTCAAATTCTTCCTGCTTCCTGAAAAGTACCTTAAACATAGTTTGTAAGCAATGAAACCAAATTTCACCCCGTAATATGGAGGGGCAGGTTACAACAGCAACTTTGTAGTTACATAGGTCCTTTCATGTTTTATAAAGACCCAAGGAGATTCACAGGAACACAACCAACAAAAAGAAATGAATCAGCCAAAGAATGAGATATTAGAGGTAGAAGAGGTTTGAAGGAGGAAAGAGAGAGAGAGAGAGGCGGAGTAGTTTCGGGCAAGAATTTCAGAGCTTAGGGCCCAGGTTGCTGACAGCATGGCTGCCAATGATGGAGCAATGGAAATTGAGGATGTTCAAGAGACCAGGATTGGATAAGTGCAGATATCTCAGGGGGTTCTGAGACTGGAGAAGGTTACAGACTCACTCGTGCTGCCTCCCCCCCTGTGGTTCTCCTGTAACCTGACCAGCTGAAGGCTGCAGCATCATTACCTCTAGCGCCTGGTCCACCCTGCCTCTACACCACTCTTCCCCTGCCCAGGCTTCAGGAGAACTGGGTGGATGAGTCCCATGTCTTCGATCCCCCTTTACTAGTCACTGCCACTGCAGGACACGTCCTCCAGGAAGTCCCAGAACTTCCAAATGCACCTGTGCCTGTGGCCCTAATGGCTTCAATCAAGTCACCTCTTACTCTTCTAAACTCCAGCGGAAACAAGCCTAACCTGTCTAGACAACCCACCCATTCCTGCTATTAACCTAGTAAACTTCCTCTGAACTGTTTCTAACACATTTACATCAGCTCCTCTGGCCTGCCCCTCATCTCCTCAGAACTGCCCCTCATCTCCTCAGAACTGCCCCTCATCTCCTCAGATCTGCCCCTCATCTCCCTGGAACTGCCCCTCATCTCCCTGGAACTGCCCCTCATCTCCTCAGAACTGCCCCTCATCTCCTCAGATCTGCCCCTCATCTCCCTGGAACTGTCCCTCATCTCCCTGGAACTGTCCCTCATCTCCTCAGATCTGTCCCTCATCTCCCTGGAACTGTCCCTCATCTCCTCAGAACTGCCCCTCATCTCCTCAGAACTGCCCCTCATCTACTCAGAACTGCCTCTCATCTCCTCAGAACTGTCCCTCATCTCCCTGGAACTGTCCCTCATCTCCTCAGAACTGTCCCTCATCTCCCTGGAACTGTCCCTCATCTCCTCAGAACTGTCCCTCATCTCCCTGGAACTGTCCCTCATCTCCTCAGAACTGTCCCTCATCTCCTCAGAACTGCCCCTCATCTCCTCAGAACTGTCCCTCATTGCCTCAGAACTGCCCCTCATCTCCTTGGAACTGCCCCTCATCTCCTCAGAACTGTCCCTCATTGCCTCAGAACTGCCCCTCATCTCCTCAGAACTGTCCCTCATCTCCCTGGAACTGCCCCTCATCTCCTCAGAACTGTCCCTCATCTACCTGGAACTGTCCCTCATCTCCTCGGAACTGCCCCTCATCTCCTCGGAACTGTCCCTCATCTCCCTGGAACTGTCCCTCATCTCCTCAGAACTGTCCCTCATCTCCCTGGAACTGTCCCTCATCTCCTCAGAACTGTCCCTCATCTCCCTGGAACTGTCCCTCATCTCCTCAGAACTGTCCCTCATCTCCTCAGAACTGTCCCTCATCTCCCTGGAACTGTCCCTCATCTCCTCAGAACTGTCCCTCATCTCCTCAGAACTGCCCCTCATCTCCTCAGAACTGTCCCTCATTGCCTCAGAACGGCCCCTCATCTCCTTGGAACTGCCCCTCATTTCCTCAGAACTGTCCCTCATTGCCTCAGAACTGCCCCTCATCTCCTCAGAACTGTCCCTCATCTCCCTGGAACTGCCCCTCATCTCCTCGGAACTGCCCCTCATCTCCTCGGAACTGTCCCTCATCTCCTTGGAACTGCCCCCATCACCTCTGAACTGCCCCCCTGAATGATTGTCATGCCCTCCTGCCCCTGTTCATCTACACTCTCGCTACTCCAGTGAAATGCATCTGCACAATGGCTGAGCTTCCCTTTGAAGCCTGAGGTCTTGCCTGGACACCACCATCTTTGAATGGTGGGGGATCTGTCAGCCTGTGATCCCCCATGTGACACACATTAAATTTGTGAGCTACAATTAAATTCCATTCACTGTCCTGCAAATGAGGTGTAAGCACCTTTTGGATAAGTTCAATTGCCTTTGTGCAGCTTCCCATGTGGCATTGCCTCCTCACTGTGCCCAGAACAACTGGCCCACCCCAATAACTCTACCCAATGGGCTGAATGGCCTCCTTCTGTTCCCTAGGTATTCTATATTTCTAATTCTTCATTCCTTGAATTTAAGGGAGCAGAGATGAAAGCCATATGAGAGGAACAGGGAGGGTGGGGGACAGTAATGGTTTCAATGGGGATTAAGACATCAGACATAGAGGCTGGGGTATTACTGAGCAGATATGAAGCTGCGAAATATTTTGGTGACTTGAGGGCTAAAGGCTACAGAGTTGGGATTGTGGAAGTGCATTTGTGAGAGAGTTGGGAGAGTCTTTTCCAGGGTGTGGAGACAGAATGAAATAAGTTTTGGAGGGGGAAGGGAGCAATGGGTAGAGAGAAATACATGGAACTGACCAGAGGTGATTGACATGATGGGAGTTCAGCATCATGGGAGATGGCAAGGCAAGTGGGTTGTTGACAATATGGGTTTGGGAGTTTACATGGAGGAGGGATTAAAGGGGAATAAGAGAGCAATGAACTCAGAGAACGTGATGATTTGAGATGAAGTTTGAAATCGCCAGGGATGAGAAGCTGTTCAATGCAGAGGCCAAGAGAAAAAAGCAGTAAAGATATTTCAGTGAGAAACTTGTGTGGTTTTACACGTGTAAAAGGGAATGAGGATTTTAAAGAGCAGGTGAGAGGAGTGGAACAAAGTGAGATGTTTAGAGGAGCACAAAGTGCCAGGGGAGCAGGGGATCAGACCAAGGTAAGGTTTGGTGATAAGACCCACACCAACACTATGACAGTAAGAGTGGGGCAAGTGGTAGAAGGTGCAGCCAGCTTTAGAAGCTTCACCTCCTCCCATCAAGGCCATGATCTCAATGCATCATCCCCGGCTGGGGAGGACCCTGGTCCCCAGTGAACTGATATTCTGGAGGGAGCTGCAGAGAGAGACAGTGAGAACTGGCAGAGTCCACAGGTTCAGCACTGGGTGGGGGGAATGGGATGGGAAGGAGATTGGAGCGATTAGCTCCTAGTGGACCTGCTGGGTGGGGAGGTCAGTGCAACAACAATGAAGCAGTTGGGGTTACTGTTAGTGAGGAAGCATTGATTAGCCCTTGGAGAATCTCGAGTGGGGTCACACAGTGAAGGTGCCAGTTTATCTAAAGAGAGAGTCCAGCCTAGAATGGGGGGAGGGGAGTGGGAGGGTGGGAAAATGCTGAAGGGTTGGGATAGGGATTTGAGAGAGAGAAATGAAAAGAGTTTGATATTTTAATCTGCCAACATGCTGAGTTTTCCCCTCCCCAGGACACTGAACTCTGGGACTTGGTGTCATTGGTCATACTTCAATAGTCAAATAAAAGCCACAGCAAAGTGGAAACTCATTGTTGTTCTTTGCATTCTCTCTGTTTCCTGACAAATAAATGTAAACACAGTTTGTAAACAATCAAAACAGTTTTCGTCTGTAACATTAAGAGGCAAGTTGATCATTTTTACCAATGTACACACTCAGAATGAGGTGAGTTGGACAATGAGGGCTGGGTTGGACTTTGATCATAGGGAGTGGGGTTGTGAGGGTGTTTGGGGGTCACAAAGAGGAATATGTGTAGTCTGGGACAGACCGATGAGGGGTAGGTGCAGTCTGGGACAGAACGATGAGGGTAGGTGCAGTCTGGGACAGATTGATGAGGGTTAGGTGCAGTCTGGGACAGATTGATGAGGGTTAGGTGCAGTCTGGGACAGATTGATGAGGGGTAGGTGCAGTCTGGGACAGATTGATGAGGGTTAATGCATCTGGACAATGGCTGATAGCCTGAGTCTGGGACAGATGAATGGTGGGGAGGTGCAGTCTGGGTAGGTGCAGTCTGTGGGACAGATTGATGAGGGTGTAGGTGCAGTCTGGGACAGGGATTGATGAGATGGGTGGGTGCAGATATGAAGCTGCGAAATATTTTGTGACTTGAGGGCTAAAGGCTACAGAGTTGGGATTGTGAAGTGCATTTGTGAGAGAGTTGGGAGAGGGTGTGGAGAGAATGGAGTTTGGAGGTGCAATGGGTAAAGAAATACATTGAACTGACCAGAGGTGATTGACATGAGAGTTCAGCATCATGGGAATGGCAAGGCAAGTGGGTTGTTGACAATATGGGTTTGGGAGTTTACATGGAGGAGGGATTAAAGGGGAATAAGAGAGCAATGAACTCAGAGAACGTGATGATTTGAGATGAAGTTTGAAATCGCCAGGGATGAGAAGCTGTTCAATGCGAGGCCAAGAGAAAAAAGCAGTAAAGATATTTCAGTGAGAAACTTGTGTGGTTTTAAACACGTGTAAAAGGGAATGAGGATTTTAAAGAGCAGGTGAGAGGAGTGGAACAAAGGTGAGATGTTTAGAGGAGCACAAAGTGCCAGGGGGAGCAGGGGATCAGACCAAGGTAAGGTTTGGTGATAAGACCCACACCAACACTATGACAGTAAGAGTGGGGCAAGTGGTAGAAGGTGCAGCCAGCTTTAGAAGCTTCACCTCCTCCCATCAAGGCCATGATCTCAATGCATCATCCCCGGCTGGGAGGACCCTGGTCCCCAGTGAACTGATATTCTGGAGGGAGCTGCAGAGAGAGACAGTGAGAACTGGCAGAGTCCACAGGTTCAGCACTGGGTGGGGGGAATGGGATGGGAAGGAGATTGGAGCGATTAGCTCCTAGTGGACCTGCTGGGTGGGGGAGGTCAGTGCAACAACAATGAAGCAGTTGGGGTACTGTTAGTGAGGAAGCATTGATTAGCCCTTGGAGAATCTCGAGTGGGTCACACAGTGAAGGTGCCAGTTTATCTAAAGAGAGAGTCCAGCCTAGAATGGGGGGAGGGGAGTGGGAGGGTGGGGAAAATGCTGAAGGGTTGGGATAGGGATTTGAGAGAGAGAAATGAAAAGAGTTTGATATTTTAATCTGCCAACATGCTGAGTTTTCCCCTCCCCAGGACACTGAACTCTGGGACTTGGTGTCATTGGTCATACTTCAATAGTCAAATAAAAGCCACAGCAAAGTGGAAACTCATTGTTGTTCTTTGCATTCTCTCTGTTTCCTGACAAATAAATGTAAACACAGTTTGTAAACAATCAAAACAGTTTTCGTCTGTAATGAGGGTTAGGTGTCAGTCTGGGACAGATGATGAGGGGTAGGTGCAGTCTGGGACAGATTGATGAGGGTTAGGTGCAGTCTGGGACAGAATGATGAGGGGTAGGTGCAGTCTGGGACAGATTGATGAGGGGTAGGTGCAGTCTGGGACAGATTGATGAGGGATAGGTGCAGTCTGGGACAGATTGATGAGGGATAGGTGCAGTCTGGGACAGATTGATGAGGGGTAGGTGCAGTCTGGGACAGATTGATGAGGGGTGGGTGCAGTCTGGGACAGATTGATGAGGGGTGGGTGCAGTCTGGGACAGACCGATGAGGGATAGGTGCAGTCTGGGACAGAACGATGAGGGGTGGGTGCAGTCTGGGACAGACCGATGAGGGATAGGTGCAGTCTGGGACAGAACGATGAGGGTTAGGTGCAGTCTGGGACAGAATGATGAGGGGTAGGTGCAGTCTGGGACAGAATGATGAGGGGTAGGTGCAGTCTGGGACAGATTGATGAGGGATAGGTGCAGTCTGGGACAGATTGATGAGGGGTGGGTGCAGTCTGGGACAGACCGATGAGGGATAGGTGCAGTCTGGGACAGAACGATGAGGGATAGGTGCAGTCTGGGACAGACCGATGAGGGATAGGTGCAGTCTGGGACAGATTGATGAGGGTTAGGTGCAGTCTGGGACAGAATGATGAGGGGTAGGTGCAGTCTGGGACAGACCGATGAGGGATAGGTGCAGTCTGGGACAGAACGATGAGGGGTGGGTGCAGTCTGGGACAGAACGATGAGGGGTGGGTGCAGTCTGGGACAGAACGATGAGGGGTGGGTGCAGTCTGGGACAGACCGATGAGGGATAGGTGCAGTCTGGGACAGATTGATGAGGGTTAGGTGCAGTCTGGGACAGAATGATGAGGGGTAGGTGCAGTCTGGGACAGACCGATGAGGGATAGGTGCAGTCTGGGACAGAACGATGAGGGGTGGGTGCAGTCTGGGACAGAACGATGAGGGGTGGGTGCAGTCTGGGACAGAACGATGAGGGGTGGGTGCAGTCTGGGACAGACCGATGAGGGATAGGTGCAGTCTGGGACAGATTGATGAGGGTTAGGTGCAGTCTGGGACTGATTGATGAGGGTTAGGTGCAGTCTGGGACTGACCGATGAAGCACCTGCCCTGTCCTTCATTTCTATAAGTTTGTAAATAGATTCACTGTTGCATCTTAGTTGTCCATCCTGTCACACTCACATCACTCTAGCAAACATCTCTCTTAAGTGGGACATGCCCATGTTTCCCTGATTGTGCACAGGCTCCAATCACACACCAAGGCAACAGGGCAAGCTTTCTGGCCTCGATCTTGCTGCACTGGCCATGGGTAAAACATTTAGTTTCTTGGGGTACCCATTGGGGCCCACCTCCTTCCTGAGTCAGCTGATCACAGTGAAGCCGTTGGCCTCAGTGCCCCAGACTTGTTCGGGTTCTCAGAGAATTGATGTAGAATTTGGTGGAGATGAAGATGGCAGTGAGTTCATGAACCAAACGTGTGTGAAAGGCAGGGTTGTCATGGAGCTGAGTTAAACCCAAATACTAGCCATTACCCAGCCATTACTGTACATACTGGAGAAAATACACCCCCTAGAATCCCTAACAAGCTGGTACTATATTTGCTGGAGATAATGCACCCCCAGCTTCTCGAGTCTCTCTACATTAACAGAACTCCGTCATCTCTGGTACCATTCTGGTTAATCTCCTCCGCACCCTCTCCAAGGCCTTGAAATCCTTCCTAAAGTGTGGGGCCCAGAGTTGGACACAAGACTCCAGTTGAGGGCCAATCAGCGTTTTATAAAAGTTTGCCATAACTTCCCTGCTTTTTGGACTCTATGCCCCTATTTATAAAGCTCACGGTCCCATATGCTTTTTATCCACTTCCTGAAGTTATCCTATTGTTTTCAAAGACTTGTGCACATACCCCTGGATCTCTCTGCTCCTGCATTCCCTTTAGAATTGTTTCCTTTATTTCCTATTGTCTCTCCTCATTCTTCCTACAAGATGCATCATTTCACATTTCTCCACATTGAATTTAATCAGTGACTTGTGCACCCATTCCACCCACCAGTCTCTGTCCCCTCGAAATCGCTTACTATCCTTCTCACTGTTTATAACATTTCTCAACATCGTGTTATTTGTAAACTTTGAAATTATGCCCTGTGTATCCATATTGAGATCATTAATATATATAAAAAACAGCACTGGTCCCAGTAGCGAATCCTGGGGAACTCCACTGTAAACTTCCCTCCACTCTGAAAACAACTCTTCCCACTAACCTCTGAATTCTCTTACTGAGTCAGCTTTGTATCCACATAGTTACCGCCCCTTTAATAAAATAGGTTTCAATATTGCTAATACGTCTATTGTGTTGTAAATCATGATGAAAGTCCACAGCAAAGCCCTGTTAATTGGAAAAATGGGCTTCCTAAAACTGCGTATGTCCAGGAAAAGCAAGGCTCCCTTCTCTTCTGCTGTAGTATTTCGACTGTGTTATCAGCAACAGGTTTAAACTTTACTCCATGCAATTCATCACTGAAGTTCAATGCTGTCTGGCAATCCTGCACAGATAAGTATTAAACATGTAGCTATTCCTAAACCAGTGCTAAACCAGTGCCAAATAACTGTGAAACCAGAGTCAAATACAGTCACTTTTAATACTTCAGTAAATTACTGCTAAAGAAATACCTTCATCTATCTGTAGTGGGTCTGTGATATTACTGCTGGGATGTGATGGGTCTGTGATATTACTGATGGGATGTGATGGGTCTGTGATATTACTGCTGGGATGTGATGGGTCTGTGATATTACTGCTGGGATGTGGTGGGTCTGTGATATTACTGCTGGGATGTGGGTGGGTCTGTGATATTACTGCTGGGATGTGATGGGTCTGTGATATTACTGCTGGGATGTGATGGGTCTGTGATATTACTGTTGGGATGTGGTGAGTCTGTGATATTACTGCTGGGATGTGGTGGGTCTGTGATATTACTGCTGGGACGTGGTGGGTCTGTGATATTACTGCTGGGATGTGATGGGTCTGTGATATTACTGCTGGGATGTGATGGGTCTGTGATATTACTGCTGGGATGTGGTGGGTCTGTGATATTACTGATGGGATGTGGTGGGTTTGTGATATTACTGTTGGGATGTGGTGAGTCTGTGATATTACTGCTGGGATGTGGTGGGTCTGTGATATTACTGATGGGATGTGGTGGGTTTGTGATATTACTGCTGGGACGTGGTGGGTTTGTGATATTACTGCTGGGATGTGGTGGGTTTGTGATATTACTGCTGGGATGCTAGAAGGTGCTGTTGAATCTTTCTGACAGCAGAGGTCAGTAAGTGACTGTTTAAGAACATGCAGCTCAATTTTGAGACAGTTTACTTTTTGCTTTGAGCTGCATTTGTAAAATCTGCATCCCCAGGAGATTTGGCATCGGGTGTCATGGCCAGCTGGGTGGGGACAATATGGTGAGACGGCCAAAAATCAGTTTCACACCA
This sequence comes from Carcharodon carcharias, assembly GCF_017639515.1. NCBI lineage: Eukaryota > Metazoa > Chordata > Chondrichthyes > Lamniformes > Lamnidae > Carcharodon > Carcharodon carcharias. Next base: position 474,062 of record NC_054473.1, read on the forward strand.
TCGCAAAACTACTTTGTGATCGTCCGCTCCACCTGTCAAATGTGGACCACCTTTCCCACCGCTGCAGGTCAGGGACTTAATTTCAACATTTAGTATCTCATTATAATCCCTGCTCGCTGGGATCATCCCCACTCCCACCCCCACTCCCACCCCCATTCCCACTCCCACCCCCACACCCACTCCCACCCCCACTCCCACCCCCATTCCCACTCCCACCCCCATTCCCACTCCCACACCCACCCCCACTCCCACTCCCACTCCCACCTCCACTCCCACCCCCACTCCCACTCCCACTCCCACCCCCACTCCCACTCCCACCCCCACTCCCACTCCCACCCCCACTCCCATCCCCACTCCCACCCCCACTCCCACCCCCACTCCCACTCCCACCCCCACACCCACTCCCACTCCCACTCCCATCCCCACTCCCACCCCCACTCCCACCCCCACTCCCACTCCCACCCCCACACCCACTCCCACTCCCACCCCCACACCCACTCCCACCCCCATTCCCACTCCCACCCCCACACCCACTCCCACTCCCACCCCCACACCCACTCCCACTCCCACCCCCACACCCACTCCCACCCCCACACCCACTCCCACTCCCACTCCCACCCCCACCCCCACCCCCACTCCCACTCCCACCCCCACTCCCACCCCCACTCCCACCCCCACTCCCACCCCCACTCCCACTCCCACCCCCACTCCCACCCCCTCCCCCACTCCCACCCCCATTCCCACTCCCACCCACGCCCACCCCCACTCCCACCCCCACTCCCACCCCCACTCCCACTCCCACCCCCACTCCCACCCCCACTCCCACCCCCACTCCCACTCCCACCCCCTCACTCATCCCCACTCCCACCCCCTCACTCATCCCCACTCCCACCCCCACTCCCACCCCCACTCCCACCCCCACGCCCACCCCCACCCCCACACCCACTCCCACCCCCACCCCCACCCCCACCCCCACTCCCACACCCACCCCCACTCCCACCCCCTCACCCACCCGCACTCCCACCCCCACCCCCACCCCCACCCCCACTCCCACCCCCACCCCCACCCCCACCCCCACTCCCACCCCCATTCCCACTCCCACTCCCATCCCCACCCCCACTCCCACCCCCACTCCCACTCCCACCCCCACACCCACTCCCACCCCCACCCCCACCCCCACCCCCACTCCCACCCCCATTCCCACTCCCACTCCCACTCCCACCCCCACTCCCACCCCCATTCCCACTCCCACCCCCATTCCCACTCCCACCCCCACCCCCACTCCCACCCCCATTCCCACTCCCACTCCCACCCCCACCCCCACTCCCACCCCCACCCCCACCCCCACTCCCACCCCCACCCACTCCCACTCCCACCCCCACTCCCACTCCCACTCCCATCCCCACCCCCACTCCCACCCCCACCCCCACTCCCACCCCCATTCCCACCCCCACCCCCACCCCCACCCCCACTCCCACCCCCACCCCCACCCCCACTCCCACCCCCATTCCCACCCCCACTCCCACCCACTCCCACCCCCACCCCCACTCCCACCCCCACCCCCACTCCCACCCCCACCCCCACCCCCACTCCCACCCCCACCCACTCCCACTCCCACCCCCACCCCCACTCCCACTCCCACTCCCACCCCCACCCCCACCCCCACTCCCACTCCCACTCCCACTCCCACTCCCACCCCCACCCCCACCCCCACTCCCACTCCCACTCCCACTCCCACCCCCACCCCCACTCCCACCCCCACCCCCACCCCCACCCCCACTCCCACCCCCACTCCCACCCCCACACCCACCCCCACTCCCACCCCCACTCCCACCCCCACTCCCACCCCCACACCCACCCCCACTCCCACCCCCACCCCCACCCCCACCCCCACTCCCACCCCCACTCCCACCCCCACTCCCACCCCCACTCCCACCCCCACTCCCACCCCCACTCCCACCCCCACTCCCACCCCCACTCCCACCCCCACACCCACTCCCACTCCTACTCCCACTCCCACTCCCACCCCCACCCCCACTCCCACTCCCACCCCCACTCCCACCCCCACTCCCACCCCCACTCCCACCCCCACTCCCACCCCCACACCCACTCCCACTCCTACTCCCACTCCCACTCCCACCCCCACCCCCACTCCCACTCCCACCCCCACTCCCACCCCCACTCCCACTCCCACCCCCACTCCCACCCCCACTCCCACTCCCACCCCCACTCCCACTCCCACCCCCACTCCCACCCCCACTCCCACTCCCACCCCCACTCCCACCCCCACTCCCACCCCCACTCCCACCCCCACTCCCACCCCCACTCCCACCCCCACTCCCACCCCCACTCCCACCCCCACACCCACTCCCACTCCTACTCCCACTCCCACTCCCACCCCCACCCCCACTCCCACTCCCACCCCCACACCCACCCCCACTCCCACCCCCACCCCCACTCCCACCCCCACTCCCACTCCCACCCCCACTCCCACCCCCACCCCCACTCCCACCCCCACTCCCACTCCCACCCCCACTCCCACCCCCACCCCCACTCCCACCCCAACACCCACCCCCACTCCCACCCCCACTCCCACTCCCACCCCCACTCCCACCCCCACTCCCACCCCCACTCCCACCCCCACTCCCACCCCCACTCCCACCCCCACTCCCACTCCCACCCCCACTCCCACCCCCACCCCCACTCCCACCCCCACTCCCACCCCCACTCCCACCCCCACTCCCACCCCCACTCCCACTCCCACCCCCACCCCCACTCCCACTCCCACTCCCACCCCCATTCCCACTCCCACACCCACCCCCACTCCCACCCCCACTCCCACCCCCACCCCCACTCCCACCCCCACACCCACCCCCATTCCCACTCCCACCCCCACCCCCACTCCCACTCCCACCCCCACTCCCACCCCCACTCCCACCCCCACTCCCACCCCCACTCCCACCCCCATTCCCACTCCCACCCCCACACCCACCCCCACTCCCACCCCCACTCCCACCCCCACTCCCACCCCCATTCCCACTCCCACCCCCACACCCACCCCCACTCCCACCCCACTCCCACCCCCACTCCCACCCCCACTCCCGCCCCCACTCCCACCCCCATTCCCACTCCCACCCCCACACCCACCCCCATTCCCACTCCCACACCCACCCCCACTCCCACCCCCACTCCCACCCCCATTCCCACTCCCACACCCACCCCCACTCCCACCCCCACTCCCACCCCCACTCCCACCCCCACTCCCATTCCCACTCCCACCCCAATTCCCACTCCCACCCCCACTCCCACCCCCATTCCCACTCCCACACCCACCCCCACTCCCACCCCCACTCCCACCCCCACTCCCATTCCCACTCCCACCCCAATTCCCACTCCCACCCCCACTCCCACCCCCATTCCCACCCCCACTCCCACCCCCACTCCCACCCCCACTCCCACCCCCACTCCCATTCCCACTCCCACCCCAATTCCCACTCCCACCCCCACCCCCACTCCCACCCCCACTCCCACCCCCACTCCCACCCCCACTCCCACCCCCACTCCCATTCCCACTCCCACCCCCATTCCCACCCCCACTCCCACCCCCACACCCACTCCCACCCCCACCCCCACTCCCACTCCCACCCCCACCCCCACCCCCACTCCCACCCCCATTCCCACTCCCACCCCCACACCCACCCCCACTCCCACCCCCATTCCCACTCCCACCCCCACTCCCACTCCCACTCCCACCCCCACTCCCACTCCCACTCCCACTCCCATCCCCACCCCCACTCCCACCCCCACCCCCACACCCACTCCCACCCCCACTCCCACTCCCACCCCCACTCCCACCCCCACCCCAACACCCACTCCCACCCCCACTCCCACCCCCACTCCCACCCCCACTCCCACTCCCACTCCCATCCCCACCCCCACTCCCACCCCCACCCCCACACCCACTCCCACCCCCACTCCCACTCCCACCCCCACTCCCACCCCCACCCCCACCCCCATTCCCACTCCCACTCCCACTCCCACTCCCACCCCCATTCCCACTCCCACCCCCAACCCCACCCACACTCCCACCCACTCCCACTCCCACCCCCACTCCCACTCCCACTCCCACTCCCACTCCCACTCCCACCCCCACTCCCACCCCCACTCCCACTCCCACTCCCACCCCCACCCCCACTCCCACCCACTCCCACCCCTACTCCCACCCCCACTCCCACTCCCACTCCCACCCCCACCCCCCCCCCCACACCCACCCACTCCCACCCCCACCCCCACCCCCACACCCACTCCCACCCCCACCCCCACACCCACCCACTCCCACCCCCACTCCCACCCCCACCCCCACCCCCACCCCCACTCCCACTCCCACCCCCACCCCCACCCCCACACCCACCCCCACTCCCACCCCCACCCCCACCCCCACACCCACCCCCCACTCCCACCCCCACTCCCACTCCCACCCCCACTCCCACCCCCATTCCCCACTCCCACCCCCACACCCACCCCCACCCCCACCCCCACACCCACCCACACCCCCACCCCCACACCCACCCCCACTCCCACCCCCACCCCCATTCCCACTCCCACCCCCACACCCACCCCCACTCCCACCCCCACTCCCACTCCCACCCCCACCCCCACCCCCACACCCACCCCCACTCCCACCCCCACCCCCATTCCCACTCCCACCCCCACTCCCACCCCCACTCCCACCCCCACTCCCACCCCCATTCCCACTCCCACCCCCACTCCCACCCCCACTCCCACCCCCACTCCCACCCCCACTCCCACTCCCACTCCCACCCCCACTCCCACCCCCACTCCCACCCCCTGCACTCACCCCCACTCCCACCCCCACTCCCACCCCCACTCCCACCCCCACCCCCACTCCCACTCCCACCCCCACCCCCACTCCCACCCCCACTCCCACCCCCACCCCCACTCCCACTCCCACCCCCACCCCCACTCCCACCCCCACTCCCACCCCCTGCACTCACCCCCACTCCCACTCCCACCCCCACCCCCACTCCCACCCCCACCCCCACCCCCACACCCACCCCCACTCCCACCCCCACCCCCACTCCCACCCACTCCCACCCCCACCCCCACTCCCACCCCCACTCCCACCCACTCCCACCCCCACCCCCACACCCACCCCCACTCCCACCCCCACCCCCACTCCCACCCACCCCCACTCCCACCCCCACTCCCACCCCCACCCCCACTCCCACCCCCACCCCCACACCCACCCCCACTCCCACCCCCACCCCCACTCCCACCCCCACTCCCACCCCCACTCCCACCCCCACTCCCACTCCCACCCCCACCCCCACTCCCACCCCCACTCCCACCCCCACTCCCACCCCCACCCCCACCCACCCCCACTCCCACCCCCACTCCCACCCCCACTCCCACCCCCACCCCCACTCCCACCTCCACCCCCACCCACCCCCACTCCCACCCCCACTCCCACCCCCACTCCCACCCCCACCCCCACTCCCACCCCCACTCCCACCCCCACTCCCACCCCCACTCCCACTCCCACCCCCACCCCCACTCCCACTCCCACCCCCACTCCCACTCCCACCCCCACTCCCACCCCCACTCCCACCCCCACCCCCACTCCCACCCCCACTCCCACCCCCACTCCCACCCCCCCTCCCACCCCCACCCCCACTCCCACCCCCACTCCCACCCCCACCCCCACTCCCACCCCCACCCCCACCCACTCCCACTCCCACCCCCACCCCCACTCCCACCCCCACACCCACTCCCACCCCCATCCCCACCCACTCCCACCCCCACCCCCACCCCCACTCGCACCCCCACTCCCACCCCCACTCCCACCCCCACTCCCACTCCCACCCCCACCCCCACTCCCACTCCCACTCCCACCCCCACCCCCACCCCCAATCCCACCCCCACCCCCACTCCCACCCCCACTCCCACCCCCACTCCCACCCCCACCCCCACCCCCATTCCCACTCCCACCCCCACTCCCACCCCCACCCCCACACCCACCCCCACTCCCACCCCCACACCCACCCCCACCCCCACCCCCAATCCCACCCCCACCCCCACTCCCACTCCCACTCCCACCCCCAATCCCACCCCCACCCCCCACCCCCACTCCCACCCCCACCCCCACACCCACCCCCACCCCCACACCCACCCCCACTCCCACCCCCACCCCCACTCCCACCCCCACTCCCACCCCCACTCCCACCCCCACCCCCACCCCCACCCCCACTCCCACTCCCACCCCCACCCCCACCCCCACTCCCACTCCCACCCCCACCCCCACCCCCACTCCCACTCCCACCCCCATCCCACTCCCACACCCACTCCCACCCCCACCCCCACCCCCACTCCCACTCCCACCCCCACCCCCACCCCCACTCCCACTCCCACCCCACTCCCACCCCCACCCCCACTCCCACTCCCACTCCCACCCCCACCCCCACTCCCCACCCCCACTCCCACCCCCACTCCCACTCCCCACTCCCACCCCCACCCCCACTCCCACTCCCACGCTGGATCATCCCAGCACAAATCACACTGACGTGGTTCACAACTGTACGTAACCAACGTGCACCGGGTGAGCTGCCATTCACTCGGGACTTCGAGGTTTGTTTGCCTGTCCTGCTTCGAGCAGCACTCGGGGTCTCAGCCCCAGGATTCACAGGCAGCTCCACATCACTGTTAGGGGGGCTCACGGGCAGGTCTCTACCTACCAGACCAGCTGTAAGGCAGGGGGGGCTTTTCAACAGCTGCAGGGCTGGGGCTTGTTTGGGGAAGGGGGAGAAGTGGCCGCAGACAAGGGAAGAGGCTGCAGGGCGAGGGCTGTACTGGGGAAGGGGGGTATCCCAGGGTGTGTGTGGGGGGGGCACATGTTGACCTGTGCAAGTGGCCTCAAGATGGTGAGGGCTGAGGGGGCAGCCTCCAGAGGAGATGAGTCCAGGTGGAGATGTGAGGGTGTGTGTGAGAGAGTGAGTGGTGATGTCCCTTGAACTGGCAGTGAGTGAGATGCCAGTGAGTGTGTGATGGGTGTGTGAGTGTGTGAGTTTAGAGTGAGGAGATGGGTGCCTTACCCTGGTGGTATGGATGAGATCATTCATCCTCTTTCTGCACTGGATGGCCAACATCTTCTGTGCAGCATTGGCACTGACCACCACTGCCACTGCCTCCCAATCCGGAGGGGTGAGATTGCTGGACCTCCTGCGGCCAGAGTGGGGGTGGGGGACATCATGGTGGGTCTCCACGGTGTCTGGAGGGGATGCGTCATGGAATCAGGGGGCTCTTCACTGGTGCCTCCCTGGGCTGTGACATTGAGAAGCATGTGGACAGCTGCAGTTTAAATATGGTGCCCTGCGTGAGGAAGGGGCGAGGTAATGGTGTGGCGGGTAAATCGGACCCCATCCACCAGCGAGAGGGCACGTTTCCTGCAGCTGCAAAATTAATGAGGTGGGAAGGGGACAATCGAGCACAAAAACCCCCCATTGCAGCCGGTGGGTAAAATGGCTTAATTCCTGCCCATTACCACACTTTGTACAAATCTGGGATAATTCCATCTTGGGGGAAGAGAGAAACTGAGGGAGAGAAACTGGGGGAGAGGGGGAGACTGGGAGAGAGAGACAGAGGGAGAGAGAGACAGAGGGAGAGAGAGACTGGGGGAGAGACAGACTGGGGGAGAGACAGACTGGGGGAGAGAGAAACTGATGGGGAGAAACTGGGGGAGAGAGAGACTGAGGGAGAGAGAGACTGGGGTGAGAGAGACTGGGGGAGAGAGACTGGGGGAGAGAGACTGGGGGAGAGAGACTGGGGGAGAGAGAGACTGGGGAGAGAAACTGGGGGAGAGAGACTGGGGGAGAGAGACTGGGGGAGAGAGACTGGGGGAGTGAGAAACTGAGGGAGAGAGAGACAAAGGGAGAGAGAGTCTGGGGGAGAGAGACTGGGGGAGAGAGACAGGGGGAGAGAAACAGGGGGAGAGAAACTGGGGGAGAGGGGGAGACTGGGAGAGGGAGACAGAGGGAGAGAGACTGAGGGAGAGAGACTGGGGGAGAGAGAAACTGAGGGAGAGAGAGACTGGGGGAGAGAGAAACTGAGGGAGAGAGAGACTGGGGGAGAGAGAGACTGGGAGAGGGAGACAGAGGGAGAGAGACTGGGGGAGAGAGACTGGGGGAGAGAGACTGGGGGAGAGGGGGAGACTGGGAGAGGGAGACTGGGGTAGAGAGACTGGGGGAGAGAGAGACTGGGGGAGAGAGAGACTGGGGGAGAGAGAGACTGGGGGAGAGAGAAACTGAGGGAGAGAGCGACAGAGGGAAAGAGAGACTGGGGGAGAGAGATTGGGGGAGAGAGATTGGGGGAGAGAGACTGGGGGAGAGAGAGACTGGGGGAGAGAGAGACAGAGGGAGAGAGAGAGACAGAGGGAGAGAGAGACTGGGGGAGAGAGAGACTGGGGGAGAGAGAGACAGAGGGAGAGAGAGAGACAGAGGGAGAGAGAGACTGGGGGAGAGAGAGACTGGGGGAGAGAGAGACTGGGGGAGAGAGAGACTGGGGGAGAGAGACTGGGGGAGAGAGACTGGGTGAGAGAGAAACTGAGGGAGAGAGACTGGGGGAGAGAGAGACTGAGGGAGAGAGAGACTGGGGGAGAGAGAGACTGGGGGAGAGAGAGACTGGGGGAGAGAGAGACTGGAGGGAGAGAGACTGGGGGAGAGAGAGACTGAGGGAGAGAGAGACTGGGGGAGAGAGAGACTGGGGGAGAGAGAGACTGGGGGAGAGAGAGACTGGGGGAGAGAGAGACTGGGGGAGAGAGAGACTGGGGGAGAGAGACTGGGGGAGAGAGACTGGGGGAGAGAGACTGTGGGAGAGAGAATGGGGGAGAGAGAAACAGAGGGAGAGAGACTGAGGGAGAGAGACTGGGGGAGAGAGACTGGGGGAGAGAGACTGAGGGAGAGAGACTGGGGGAGAGAGACTGGGGGAGAGAGAGACTGGGGGAGAGAGACTGGGGGAGAGAGAGACTGGGGGAGAGAGACTGGGGGAGAGAGACTGGGGGAGAGAGACTGGGGGAGAGAGACTGGGGGAAATGGAGACAGCGGGTGAGGGAAAGATTTGGGGTCAGAGGGAGACTGTGGAGTGGGAGAATGGGTGTGAGGGATACTAGGGCAGAGAGAGAAATTGGGTGAGGGAGAGACTGGGTGGGAGAGACTGGGGGAGAGAGAGAGACTGGGTGGGTGGGTTGCTAGGACAGAGAGGGAGACTGGGGGAGGGGGAGACTGGGGAAGAAAGACTGAGTCATAGAATCATAGAGCTATAGAGGTCTACAACACAGAAAAAGGCCCTTCAGCCCATCAAGTCTGCACCAGTCAAACCAGTACCTAACTATTCTAATCACATTTTCCAGCACTAGGCCCATAGCTTTGTATGCCATGGCATCGCAAGCGCACATCCAAATACTTGTTAAATGTTATGAGAGTATCTGCATCTACTACCCTTTCAGGTAGTGAGTTCCAGATTCCCACCACCCTCTGGGTGAAATAATTCTTCCTCACATCCCCTCTAAACCTCCTGCCCCTTACCTTAAATCTATACCCCCAGGTTATTGATCCCTCCACCAAGGGGAAAAGTTCCTTCCTGTCTACCGTCTCTATGCCCCTCATAATTTTATACACCTCAGTCATGTCCCCCCTCAATCTCCTCTGCTCCAGGGAAAATAACCTCAGTCTATCTAATCTCCCCTCATAACTAAAACTCTCCAGCCCAGGTAACATCCTGGTAAATCTCCTCTGCACTCTCTCTAGTGCAATCACATCCTTCCTATAATGCGGATTCCAGAACTGCACACAATACTCTAGCTGTGGCTTAACCAGCGTTTTATACAGTTCCAGCATAACCTCCCTCTCTTATATTCTATGCCTCGGCTAATAAAGGCAAGTATCCCATATGCCTTCTTTAACCACCTTATCTACCTGTCCCGCTACCTTAAAGGACCAGTGGACATGCACACCAAGGTGCCTCTGATCCTCAGTACTTCCCAGGGTCCTACCATTCATCGTGTATTCCCGTCCCTTGTTTGTCCTGCCCAAGTGCATCACCTCACACTTATCCAGATTAAATTCCATTTGCCACTGATCAGCCCATCTGACCAGCCCGTCTATATCCTCCTGTAATCTAAGGCTATCCTCCTCACTATTTACCACCCAACCAATTTTCGTGTCATTCGCGAACTTACTGATCAATCCTCCTGCATTCAAATCTAAATCGTTTATACATAACACAAACAGCAAGGGACCCAACATCGATCCCTGTGGAACCCCACTGGACACAGGCATCCAGTCACAAAAACACCCCTGGATCATCACCCTCTGCTTCCTGCCACTCAGCCAATTCTGGATCCAATTTGTCAAATTGCCTTGGATCCCATGGGCTCTTACCTTCATTATCAGTCTCCCATGTGGGACCTTATCAAAAGCCTTGCTAAAGTCCAAGTAGACTATGTCAAATGCATTGCCCTCATCTACACACCTGGTCACCTCTTCGAAAAATTCAATCAAATTGGTCAGACATGACCTCCCCTTAACAAAACCATCTGACAGTCCTTGATTAATCCCTGCGTCTCCAAATGTAGATTAATTCTGTCCCTCAGAACTGCTTCCATTAGTTTCCCCACCAGTGAGGTTAGACTGTCTGGCCTGTAGTTCCCTGGTTTATCCCTTCCTCCCTTCTTGAATAATGGTCCCACATTGGCTGTCCTCCAGTCTTCTGGCATCTCCCCTGTGACCAGAGAGGTATTGAAAATTATTGCCAGTGCCCCTGTTATCTCCTCCCTTGCTTCATTCAACAGCCTGGGATACACTTCATCCAGGCCTGGAGATTTATCTACTTTTAAGTCTGCCAGACCACTTAGAACCTCCTCCCTTTCTACGCTAATTTTTAAAATTGTATCACAGTCCTTCTGTCTGATTTCCATACCCATGTCGTCCCTCTCACTTGTGAACACCGACATAAAGTATTCATTTAGAACCCTACCTACGTCTTCCAGCTCCACACACAAATTACCACCAAGGTCCTTCATGGGCCCTACTCTTTCCCTAGTTATCCTCTTACTCTTAATGTGCTTGTAAGATAACTTTGGATTTTCCTTTATTTTACCTGCCAATGTTTTTTTCATGCCCCCTTTTTGCTCTCCTAATTTCCTTTTTAAGTTCCCCCTACACATTCTATACTCCTCTAGGGCTTCCGCTGTTTTGAGCCCTCGGTATCTGCCATAAGCCTCCCTTTTTCTCTTTATCCAATCCTGTATATCCCTCAACATCCAGGGTTCCCTGGATTTGTTGGTCCCACCCTTTGTCTTTACTGGAATATGTTGAACCTGTACTCTCCCTATTTCCTTCTTGAATGAGTCCCACTGCTCTGACACAGATTTACCTAAAAGTAGCTGCTCCCCGTCCACTCTGGCCAAATCATATCTGATCTTATTAAAATCGGCCTTCCCCCAATTTAGAACTCTGATTTCTGGCCCATCCTTGCCCTTTTCCATAACAACCTTGAATCTAACAGAGTTATGATCACAATCTGCAAAATGCTCCCCCACTGATACCTCTACCACTTGCCCAGCTTTATTCCCTAAAATTAAGTCCAGGACCGCCCCCTCTCTTGTAGGACCTTTGACGCACTGGCTTAAAAAGCTCTCCTGGATGCATTTTAAGAATTCCATTCCCTCTAAACCTACCACACTATGACTAACCCAGTTAATGTTGGGGAAGTTGAAATCCCCCACTATTACTACCCTATTATGTTTACACTCCTCTGAAATTTGTCTACATATCTGTTCTTCTATTTCTCTTTGGCCGGTTGGGGGCCTGTAGTACACTCCCAGCAATGTGATTTCTCCTCTTTTGTTTTTAAGTTCTACCCGTATGGCTTCATTTGAGGACCCTTCTAAGATGTCATCCCTCCTTACTGCTGGAATTGATTCCTTGATCAATATTGTGATACCCCCTTCTCTTTTACCTCCTTCCCTGTCTCGCCTGAAGACCTGATATCCTTGGAACACTGAGCTGCCAATCCTGCCCCTCTCTCAACCATGTCTCTGTGACAGCAATGACATCATACTTCCATGTGTTAATTTGTGCCCTCAACTCATCTCCCTTATTCGTCAGACTCCTTGCATTAAAATAAATGCCATCCAACCTTGCCAAACTCCCTTGTGCCTTAACTGGCCTATAATTTCTATGCCTTCCAGACTCATTTGCCCTCTCTTCTAATTTTGGCTGTGCATCTCCCCTTGTTGAATCTCCTCTCAGGATCCCATCTCCCTGCCAAATTAGTTTAAACCCTCCCCAACAGCACTAGCAAACCTCCCCGCAAGGATGTTGGTCCTGTTCCAGTTCAGGTGCAACCCGTTCACCTTGTACAGGTCCCACTGCCCCCAGAAACAGTCCCAATGTCCCAGAAATCTAAAGCCCTCCCTCCTGCACCATCTTTCCAACCACCCATTCATCTGGACTAATCTCCTATTTCTATACTCACTAGCGTGTGGCACCGTGAGTAATCCAGAGATTACTAACTTTGCGGTCCTGTTTTTTAATCTGTTTCCTAGCTTCTAAATTCTGCTTGCAGGACCTCATCCCTCTTTCTACCTATGCTGTTGGTATCAATATGTACCATGAAATCTGTCTGTTTGCCCTCCCCCTTTAGAATGCACTGCAGCCGTTCAGTGATATCCTTGATCCTGGCATCAGGGAGACAACATACCATCCTGGAGTCACGTCTACAGCCACAGAAATGCCTGTCTATTCCCTGTACTATCGAGTCTCCTACCACTATTGCTCTTCCCCTCTTTTTCCTCCCCCCATGTGCAACTGAGCCACTCACAGTGCCATGAACGTGGCTGTACCCCCCAGAGGAACCTTCACTATCACTGTTTTCCAACACAGACAAACGGTTCTCGAATGAGATGCACCCTGGGGATTTCCTGACTACCTGCCTGACACCTTTCTTCTGACTGATGGTCACCCATTACCTCTCTGTCTGTACTTCCAGAAGCTGTGAGGTGACCACGTCTAAAAATGTGCTATCCAGGAAACTCAGTTCCTCCAGCTGCCGTTCAAGCTCTGAAATTCAGAGCTGAAGTAGCTGCAGTTGGTGGCATTTCCTGCTCACATGGTCAGTCAGAGCGCAAGGAGCATCTAGAACTTCCCACATGTTGCAGGCGGTACATAACATGAGACTGAGCTGCCCTGCCATGCCTCTAGTTGGAAAAAAAACCCTTACTTTAAGTTAAATACAGTAAAAAAAAGCTAAATTATTTATGTACTTTAAATAAAAACTAGAACGCCTCCCATTCCTTAGCTTAATCAATTTTAAACTGGAGAAAAACACTTACCCACTACTCACCAATCAGCTCTGACCTTTGTGCTGATGTCACTTTTCGAAGCTTCCCCGCACTCGCACTGGTTCTGATCTCTCTGCCACCCTCTCGCGCTGTCTTGTGATGTCACTTATTATTTTCAACAAGAACTGACTGCAGGACACTCTTCCCAGACTGCTTTACCACGACGCTGACTGCAGGACACTCTTCCCAGACTGCTTCACTATGATGCTGACTGCAGGACACTCTTCCCAGACTGCTTCACCACGACGCTGACTGCAGGACACTCTTCCCAGACTGCTTCACCACGACGCTGACTGCAGGACACTCTTCCCAGACTGCTTCACCATGACGCTAACTGCAGGACACTCTTCCCAGATTGCTTCACTATGATGCTGACTGCAGGACACTCTTCCCAGACTGCTTCACTATGATGCTGACTGCAGGACACTCTTCCCAGACTGCTTCACTATGATGCTGACTGCAGGACACTCTTCCCAGACTGCTTCACCACGACGCTGACTGCAGGACACTCTTCCCAGACTGCTTCACCACAACGCTGACTGCAGGACACTCTTCCCAGACTGCTTCACCATGACGCTGACTGCAGGACACTCTTCCCAGATTGCTTCACTATGATGCTGACTGCAGGACACTCTTCCCAGACTGCTTCACTATGATGCTGACTGCAGGACACTCTTCCCAGACTGCTTTACCACGACGCTGACTGCAGGACACTCTTCCCAGACTGCTTCACTGTGATGCTGACTGCAGGACTCTCTGCCCAGACTGGGGGAAAGGGAGACTGGGGGACAGAGACTGGGGGAGTGGTGGACATTGGAGGAGGGGGAGAGACTGGGGGAAGGGAAGAGACTTTAGGAGTCAAATTAGGGGAGAGAGAGCTGGGGAGGGGACTGGGGGAGGGATAGAATGTGAGAGAGAGAGACATGAGGGGAGGGGAAGACTGGGGGAGAGAGAGACCGGGGAGAGGGACAGACTGGGAGGGAGACATTGGAAGAGAGAGACACGGGGGGAGTGAGACACTGGGGGAGAGAGAGATTGGGGGTGGGGTCAGTGACTGGGGGACAATGGGGCTGGGAGAGAGCAGGACTGGAGGAGAAGAGGACTGGGGAAGAGGGAGACTGGGGCAGGTGGAGACGGGGGGAGGGAGAGATGGGGGACAGAGACAGATGGAGGAAGAGACTGGGGGGAAGAGAGATTGTGAGAGGGGGAGGCTGGGGTAGGGAGAGAATGGGGCAGGGGGAGACTGGAGGCAGGAGTTTCCAGTCCTGTCAGCAGTGGACATTGTGGTGGGCGGGACATGAAAATTCAGAATGGGGCCTAAAGTCAGTCCCCTGCCGCTGTCAAAATAGACTGTAATTATCTGTAATTATCAGTAATTATCAGTAATTATCTGTAATTATCTGTAATTATCAGTAATTATCTGCTCCTGACGTTCATGGTGGGTTAGACTGCTCACCGTACCATGTCGGGAATCACATTTGCATGTCTTTGCATCTCGTGAATGGTTATTTAATACCCAGCTCACCAGAATCATGCTCCCCCTCCAAATCAAATGGCTACACTGACGACTAACTGGATTGGTGTGAGTCACGACCGGTATAACTGACAGGTACCTTGCAAACCGCACTTCACACGTGATTTCAAAGTTTGTACATGTTGCACTCACCTGCTTTTCACTGCGCTGTGCTCGTGGCCTGCTCAGGCAAGACCAGCAGGAAGGGAAGGTGGGGGGGCAGGGGGTGCAGGTGTGAGTCTGGACAGAAACAAGGGGTGGGGTGGGGTGAATGGAGTCTGACCTGGGAGGGAATGGACAGACCAGGCATAGATATGACTGTGAGTGGTGACTGGGACCTGGTGTGGGGGTGTTGGAAGCTGGTCTCATAATAAAAGCAGAAAGCAACAGACAGCCCATTGAATGATACAGTTGGAAAATAAGCTCGGAAAATAAATCATCAGGGGAGGGGTTAGTGGACTTGTGGTGGGGAGGGGGTCGACTACTGCACTTTTGGGCCATTGAATAGGTCACAGAATCTTTACATTGCAGGAGGCAGCCATTTGGCCCATAGAGTCTGCATTGGCTCTCTGAAAGAGCATTCTACCTACTCCCACTCCCCTGCCTTATCCCCGTAACCTTGCACATTCTCTCTTTTCAGGTAGCAATCCAATTCCCTTTTGAATACCTCAATTGAACCTGCCTCCACCACCCTCTCAGGGAGAGCATTCCAGACTCCAACTACTCTCTGGGTGAAAAAGATTTTCCTCACCTCATTTCTACTCCGTTTGCCCATTATTTTGAATCCGCGCCCTCTAGTTCTTGTTGTACTCTTGTGTGGGAAGTTTCTCACTATTTACCCTGTTCATACCCCTCAGGATCTTGAACATCTCTATCAAATCTCCTCTCAACCTTCTTTTCTCCAAGGAAAACAGTCCCAACATCTCCAATCTATCCTCATAGCTATAGTTCTTCATCCTGGGAATCATTCTATGAATCTCCTCTGTACTCTCTCTAATGTTTTCACATCCTTCCTCAAGTATGGTGCCCAGAACTGGACGCAGTACTCCAGATGAGGCCTAACTAGTGTCTTATAAAAGTTTAACATGACCTGAAGAAGGGTCAAAATGTTAACTCTGTTTCTCTCTCCACAGATACTGCTAGACCTGCTCAGTTTATCCAGCATTTTCTGTTTTTGTTTCAGATTTCCAGCATCCGCAGTATTTTGGTTTTATTTAACATGACCCCCTTACTCTTGTACTCAATGCCCCTATTAATAAAACCTAAGATACCATATACTTTATTAACTGCTCTCTCCACATGCCCTGCCATCTTCAATGACCTATGTATGTATACACCGAGGCCCCTCTGTTCTTGCACCTCCTTTAGAGTCTCTTGCTTTATTTTATACTGTCTCTCCATATCCTTCTTGTCAAAATAAACCACCTCACACTTCTCTGCATTGAACTTCATCTGCCACTTGCCTGCCCAATCCACCAACATGTTTACGTCCTTTTAAAGTTCAAGACTATCCTCAACACAGCTGATAATGCTTCCAATCTTCGTATCATCCACAAATTTTGAAATCATGCCCTGAACACCACAGTCTAGGTCATTAACATACATCAGGAAGAGCAAGAGTCCCAACACTGAGCCCTGGGGAACTCCACAAATAAGCCTTCCTCCAATCTGAAAAACAACCATTTATTAATATCACTGTATCCTGTCACTCAGCCAATTTCTTATCCAAGTCCCTACTTTCCCTTTTATTGAATTTTGCTCACAGGTCTATTGTGTGCCACTGTATCAAATGCCTTTGAAAATCCATATACACCACATCAACAGCATTGCCCTTATCAACCTTCTCTGTTACCTCTTCAAAAAAGTTCCAGCATGTTAAGTTAGTTGAACATGATTTTCCCGTAATGAATCCATGCTGGCTTTCCTTAATTATCCTGCACTTGTCTGTAAGTGACTATTAATTTTGTCCCGAGCCATTGTTTCCAGAAGTTTCCCTACCGCTGAAGTTAAACTGGCTGGTCTGTAGTTGCTGGCTTTATCCTTGCACCCTTTTTTGAACAAGGGTCTAACATTCGCAATTCTCTGGGACCACCCGTGTCTAAGGAAGACTGGAAGGTTATCACCAGTGCCTTTGAAATTTCCACTCTCACTTCCCTCAATATCCTTAGATGCATCTCATCCGGTGCTGGTACCTAATCAATTTTAGGTAACAATAAGGCAGCATTTTTCACTGAGTGAGTCACGTGCTTGACCTGCTCGAGTGTAAAATGATCTGTGATGAAGTTGGGCGAGAGTCCTGATGTCATCGCGCATTCATTCAATATTTAGGTCGACGGGTGCAAAAAGGCCAAGTGGCCTTTACATTTTTTAGGAAACCTCATCCACGGTCAGGATGAGGTTTCCAACAGCAAATAAAGATTGAATAAAAACTTAAACTTTTCATGAATAACATGTCCCTGCTCATGTGCCAGGGTCACATGAGGGCTCATGTTTTTTAAGACCTTAAAATTTTTTATTTTTTATTTTCAAAACTGTTCCCCTCCCTGAGGCAGCTCTGTGCCACTTTTCTAGTGCGCACCTGGGTGCAGGTGTGAACTTGCATTCTTGCCCTTCTCCTCCAGGGGCAGTGCTGAGCGATGAAGCACGTGTTTCATGCTGGGTTGATTGGCTGGCCGGTGTGAAATCGCAGTCCGGCCCCGATTGCGGGTGGCAGTTGGTGTCCCGACCGCTCCTGCCCACCTCCCCACCAAGCCCACCCGATGAGGGAAAACTCCTGGCTATAGTCTTTCTGACACCTCCTCCCACTCAATTATAAATTCCTCGAGTGTACTAGTCACCCCATCTCTCACCTCGACCTGGGTAAGGCAGATGTAAAGTATCTGTTTAATACCTCCACTACTTCTCCTGCCTCCACATGAAGTCTCATTTTTTATCTCTAATCAGGCCTACCCTTCCTTTTACCATCTTTTATTATTTACATGCTTATAGAAGACCTTGGGATTCCCTTTTATCTTCACTGCCAGACTCTTTTCATGCTCTCTCCTTTCTTTTCTTATTAGTTTCTTCACTTCCCCTCTGGAACTTCTATATACAGCCTGATTCTCCATTGTATTTTCTATCTGATATCTATTGTTTGTGTGCTTCTTCCTTTTCATCTTTACCTCGATCTCCCTCACCATCCAGGATGTTCTAGATTTAATTGCCCTAACTCCTAACTTTCCCCTTCAAGAGAATATACCTTGTGTCAGGAAGATATAATAATGTTTATTGGAATTTATTGTAAAATAGTGGTATCTTTGTCTATATGTGTCTGTGTGTGTCTGAATGTGAGACTTAATTGAATTAAAGGCTTTGATGTATTAGGAGATAAGCGAGGTTTGAAATGTTAAGTAGGTAAACATGGGTGCCAAGGGAATATTTACATTTTAAATAAATCAGACTAGATTGTTTTCAAAAGAAGGAGTGAAATGTATCACCTAGCCCGGTGAAGTTCAGAAACAGTGTGTTTATTTTTCCCAAAGATTAGTGGTAAAATTAGTGTTATGAGAGATTTTTATGATTAGAAAGGTAAAGTCCAAAGACATAGTGAAACAATGGGAATTTGCATTCAAAGGGGAACATACATATAAAGGTGCAAAGGCTGTGTGTAAGGGTAGGGATTTTAAGATCTAAAAAGTATGAAAAGCCTTCACCATCTAAGCCTCAAGCTGCTGTCTACAATGAACTGAAGTTAAGGAAACTCACTTTGAATTGAATTGTTCAGGGTATCATGTTTCTTTGCCTGGTTATTTAAAAATCGGTGTGTCTTCTTGCTGCCTTAACATAAATGTATATGGGAGTTAGATTAATTAGGGCATTTAAAAGTTATTATAGCAGTAATTTGTAGACATATGTCCATGCTTAAAATTATTTTCTTGTTAATAAATGCTTAATCTAGTTTTGTAAAAACCTATAAGACTCGTTGGTCTTATTACTGCTGTATTCAAAGCCTGCATCTCGAAACATACAAATTGCAAAATTAATTGTGATAGTTGTTTCAAGTTTCCCTCTGGGATTTCAACAACTCAGCATTTACTATCGGTTGTGCCATAACCACTCTGACATCGCCTGCAACACTGTCTCTTTGAAGGTGGCCCTTCTGCCGACATTTGATTCCAACTCACTCAACTCAGATGTATTCTCATCCCATCGAAGTTGGCCTCACACAAGCTGAACATCAAAACCAGCTTATTATCTATTACACAAACATATTTTCCATCTCGTTTCCCAATTACACATCATGTTGTAGAATTACAAAAATGTACTTAAACAAAGTCAATAAATGTCACAAGATTAGTAGAATTTGTACATCATAGCATTATCATAACTCACAGAATCATAGAATCACAGAATCACACAGTGTAGAAGAGGCCCTTTGGCCCATCGAGTCCTCACCGACACGTGAGAAACACCTGACCTACCTACCGAATCCCATTTACCAGCACTTGGCCCATAGCCTTGAATGTTATGATGTGCCAAGTGCTCAATCCAGGTGCTTTTTAAAGGATGTGAGGCAACCCGCCTCCACCACCCTCCCAGGCAGCGCATTCCAGACCCTCACCACCCACTGGGTAAAAAAGTTTTTCCTCATTTTCCTCAACTCTTATGTTTCTTTTTCCCCTTTTTCCCAGTCTTTAATTCAGCAAAAATGTTTCATTTAAGTCCACAGCCCAGTCCTTTTTGTTCACTGTAGCCGTAATTCCATCCTCAAGCTCATTTTCTGAACTCAAATGTGATAAATTCTCATTTTGATTCAGCAAAGTCAGAATAGTATTTTTGTGCTTTAACACTTCTTTTCTTCTCTGGTAAAAATCTCCTTTCTCCATTTCAGGGATGTTGTTGAGATG
This sequence comes from Carcharodon carcharias, assembly GCF_017639515.1. Classification (NCBI taxonomy): domain Eukaryota; kingdom Metazoa; phylum Chordata; class Chondrichthyes; order Lamniformes; family Lamnidae; genus Carcharodon; species Carcharodon carcharias. The sequence goes on from NC_054473.1 coordinate 493,875, forward strand.
CTTCTTATGTTCAGACAGAAGAGTTTTGTACATCTGCTTGGTTTGATCTTTAAACTTTTTACGATCTTGTTTTTTCTCACAATCCCATTTTGAACAGGTCTTTTCCACTTCTCTTTGAGTAATTTCAAATATATTCTCTCTGTGGAGTTTCATAGTTTGCTCCAACCTTTCAATTCTTTTCATAATCTACGAACAATATCATTCCTCTCCTTTCCAGGTTTTGGATGGTTTTTTGCAAACTGTCCACTCGCCTGGATTCCAACTGTTGTATTTTGTATTTTAGCACCAGCAAGAACTTGTAAATCTGTCTCTCGGATCATTGCCTTTTCCAGACCAGTTTGCACTTTCCGTCCTTTTTGTTGGAAATTTGTGATTTCCAATTGTGTGTGCACTTTCCCTGTTTTCACATTGTCCATTACTGCGGTTGATATCAGTGTTGTTACTTGGGTCAGTTCTTTACTCAACTGGACCACAATCCAGCAAGAAATTTTTATTAATATAAAAACAAAAAAACTGCGGATGCTGGAAATCCAAAACAGAAACAGAATTACCTGGAAAAACTCAGCAGGTCTGGCAGCATCGGCGGAGAAGAAAAGAGTTGACGTTTCGAGTCCTCATGACCCTTCGACAGAACTGTTGAAGGGTCATGAGGACTCGAAACGTCAACTCTTTTCTTCTCCGCCGATGCTGCCAGACCTGCTGGGTTTTTCCAGGTAATTCTGTTTTTGTTTTAGAAATTTTTATTCACAGGAATAACTTCAGAGCTCTGACACGCTGTACCACACACCTTCCCCTTCATCTTCTCCTGATTGCACTGAAGTTCGAGAATCTCATTACTCTTTTCTTGATGAAGTTCTAACAGTTCATTAGTTTTGGTCTTTAATTCTGCATTTAACCAATTATTCTGATTCACCAACAATTCCTTTTCTTGTTCAAGGCATTTTTCCTGATATTTCAGAGGCTTCTGATGCTTGAAGTTCATCAGGTTTTAACTGAAGAATGACCTTTGTTAAATTTGCTTCTATAAGTTTATCATTTAGACGTTTCAAGTCCTCAGTCACGTGTCCTACTTTCTGTGACTGATTCTCAATTGATCACATCAATTCTCTTCTTTAATTAGCAAACTCCTCTTTCATGCATGAAATTTGGTTTTCTAAATTAATCAGCTTTTCTTTCAATTTCTTGTTAACTGCAATAAGAGTTTCATTTTTGGCCACAGTAGTTTTCTGAATTTTGTTAAGATCAACATGATCAACCACCTGCTGCAATAGAGCCGTTGCTACATTACTGTCGCCACTGGCCAAATCATTACCCAGAATAAAATCTACCCCTTCAATAGGTGATTTTAGAATAATTCCCACCGTAACAATTCCATTTACAAAGTGATTTTATAAGTTAACTTTACACAAAGAAACAGGTTCATAAATTCCATGAATAGCTCATCAATACTTTTCTTTCATAAGACTTTTTTTTATTCATTCACAGGCTGTGGGCTTCACTGGCATTTATTGCCCATCCCTAATTGCCCTTGAGAAGGTGGTGGTGAGCTGCCTTCTTGAACCGCTGCAGTCCATGTGATGTAGGTACACCCACAGTGCTGTTAGGGAGGGAGATCCATGATGTTGACCCAGTGACAGTGAAGGAACGGCGATATATTTCCAAGTCAGGATGGTGAGTGACTTGAAGGGGAACTTCCAGGTGGTGGTGTTCCCATGTATCTGCTGTCCTTGTCCTTCTAGATGGTAGTAGTCGTGGGTTTGGAAGGTGCTGTCTAAGGAGCCTTGGTGAATTCCCACAGTGCATCTTGTAGATGGTACACACTGCTGCTAATGTGTGTCGATGGTGGAGGGAGTGAATGTTTGTGGATGTGGTGCCAATCAGGCAGGGCTGCTTTGTCCTGCACAGTGTGAAGCTTCTTGAGTGATGTTGGACCTGTGTCCATCCAGGCAAGTGGGGAGTATTCCATCACACTCCTGACGTGTGCCTTGTAGATGGTGGACAGGCTTTGGGGAGTTAGGAGGTGAGTTACTCACTCTTGGATTCCTAGCCTCTGACCTGCTCTTGTAGCTACAGTATTTATATGGCTAGTCCAGTTCAGCTTCTGGTCAATGGGGATTGATAGTGGGGGATTCAGTGATGGTAATGCCATTGAACATCAAGGGGTGATGGTTGGATTCTGTCTTGTTGGAGAAGGTCATTGCCTGGCATTTGTGTGGCACGAATGTTACTTGCCACTTGTCCAGGTCTTGCTGCATTTGGACATGGACTGCTTCAGATTCTGAGGAGTCGCGAATGGTGCTGAACATTGTGCAATCATCAACGAACATCTCCACTTCTGACCTTATGATGGAAGGAAGTCATTGATGAAGCAGCTGAAGATGGTTGGGCTGTAATGAGGTCAGGAGCTGAGTGACCCTGGCGGAACCCAAACTGGGTGTCAGTGAGCAGGTTATTGCTGAGTAAGTGCCACTTGATATCACTGTTGATGACCTCTTCCATTACTTTACTGATGATGGAGAGTAGACTGATGGGGCAGTAATTGGCTGGGTTGGATTTGTCCTGCTTTTTGACTACAGAACATACCTGGACAATTTTCCACATAGCTGGGTAGACACCAGTGTTGTAGCTGTACTGGAACAAATTGGCTAGGGTCTCGGCAAGTTCTGGAGCACAAGTCTTCAGTACTATTGCTGGAATATTGTCAGGGCCCATAGCCTTTGCAGTATCCAGTGCCTTCAGTCATTCCTTGATATCACGTGGGGTGAATTGAACTGGCTGAAGACTGGAATCTGTGATGCTGGGGACCTCCGGAGGAGGCCGAGATGGATCATCCATTCAGCACTTCTGGCTGAAGATTGTAGCGAATGCTTCAGCCTTATCTTTTGCACTGATGTGCTGGGCTCCTCCATCATTCAGATTGGGGATATTTGTTTAATTGTCCACCACCATTCACGACTGGATTTGACAGGACTGCAGAGCTTAGATCTGATCCATTGGTTGTGGGTTTGCTTAGCTCTGTCTATCACTTGCTGCTTATGCTGTTTGGCACACAAGTAGTTCTGTGTTATAGCTTCACCAGGTTGACACCTCATTTTTAGGTATGCCTGGTGCTGCTCCTGGCATGCCCTCCTGCACTCTTCATTGAACCAGGGTTGATCCCCTGACTTGATGGTAATGGTAGAGTGGGGGATATGCCAGGCCAGGAGGTTACAGATTGTGTTCAAGTATAATTCTGCTGCTACTGATGGCCCACAGCACCTCATGGATGCCCAGTCTTGAGTTGCTAGATCTGTTCAAAATCTATCCCATTTGGCACAGTGGTAGTGCCACACAACACGATGGAGGGTATCCTCAATGTGAAGGTGGGACTTTGTCTCTACAGCGACTGTGTGGTGGTCACTCCTACTGATACTGTCATGGACAGATGCATCTGCAGCAGGCAGGTTGGTGAGGATGAGGTTAAGTATGTTTTTCCCTCTTGTTGGTTCCCTCACCACCTGCAGCAGACCCAGTCTAGCAGCTATGTCATTTAGGACTCAGCCAGTTCGGTCAGTAGTGGTGCTACCGAGCCATTCTCGGTGATGGACATTGAAGTCCCCCACCCAGAGTACATTCTGTGCCCTTGCCACCCTCAGTGCTTCCTCCAAGTGGTGTTCAACATGGAGGAAGCACTGATTCATCAGCTGAGGGAGGGTGGTACATGGTAATCATCAGGAGGTTTCCTTGACCATGTTTGACCTGATGACATGAGACTTCATTGGGTCCGGAGTTGATGTTGAGAACTCCCAGGGAAACTCCCTCCCGACTGTATACCATTGTGTCATCACCTCTGCTGGATCTGTCCTGCCGTTGGGAGAGGGCATACCCAGGGATGGTGACAATGGTGCCTGGGACATTATCTCTTTCCCTAGGAGCTTCATGCATTGTTTCTACCATTAATGCCCATATCCAATTTTCAAAATCACTTTGCTTTACCCCCTCAAACTCCATATAGATCTGCCCAAGCTATTTCCTTACATTCCAAAATCTCTGTCTGTATGCCTCAGGGACTATCTCATATGCACTCAGGATAGCCTTTTTTACTGCAACATAATCCACCGATACCTCTTCTGAAAGTGAAGCATAAACTCCATGAGCTCCACCTACCAATCTACTCTGTAAATGCAATGTCCAGATTTTTTTTGGCCACTTCATTTGCCTAGTCACCATCTCAAATGAGATAACGAATGCCTCTACATCTCTTTCCTCAAACTTTGGGACAGTTTGTACAAACTTAAACATCTCCCCACTAGGCTTTGGGTTGAAGGTTTTTTCATCATCAGAACCTTCCTCAGCATCTGAGATTTCTTTCTTTAAGGCCAAGCCTTTCAAGCTGGTATTCCTTTTCTCTTTCCTTCTCTCTTTCCTTTACTGTTCTTTCTTTATCCTTCTCCCTTGCCTGAAATTCCAGTTCCAGCTTCCTTTCCCTCTCCTGCTGTCTGTTTTCTCCCATTGAATTGTCCTTTCTTTTTCTTTCTCTCTCACCTCTAATTCAAGTTTTTTCAGTTCCTTTTCATGTCCAAGATGCTTCATTTGCAATTGAATCTTACCTAACTCAATTGACTCCCTCTCTGGAGAACATGGTTTCTCTGTTACCCCTTCCGGTTTTAAATGCTGTAACTATTATCTCAACTGTGTCTACTTTCCTCACCTGTCCAGGTAATTTTAACGTCAGCTTATCCACCAATTCCATTAGTTTACTCTTAGTTAATTTCTGTAAACCAGTCAGAATTACACCCTCCATCTGTAAAAACGTCTTAGCAACTTCCAAGTCCATTTTGAATTCCAACCTATATAATATACCTCACAGCAACTCCAGTTCCCATGTCCAGTACCTCTTTACCTCCACAAACTCTTTAAAAAAGGATTCACAGATCCCATCAGTGTTCAAGGATTTCCACCTTATAAATTATAATCCCGGACCAATTATCATTCTGTGTCCAATCACCTGCTGCCTGTGTTTCAAATCCCACAAGAGCCCCCACTTTGCTATGATCCCAGCTGGTGTTACCACTGGACAAGCCAGATCCCAGGGTGGAACCCGGCTTGATGGATCCTAACTTTTATTCAGTTAAAGGCAAAGGACGCTGGAAATCCGGAACAAAAACAAAAACTGCTGTAAAAACTCAGCATGTCTAACAGCATCTGTGGAGAAAAAGACAGAGTTAACGTTTCGAGTCCGTGTTACACTTCTTCAGAGCACTAAAGAAATGTCATACGGACTCAAAACGTTAACTCTGTCTTTCTCTCCACAGATGCTGATAGACCTGCTGAGTTTTTACAGCTTTTTTTGTTTTTGTTCCCATCTTTGTTTGTTTAGATATGTGGAGAGTAGCTAATGAACAGAGTCACAAGAGACAGCTGATAAACTTTTAACACAAGAATAAAACATTTATTAAACAAGAAAAGATTAACTATATTACAATACTCGTTCATCCACAACTAAACCTCTACAGATATATACAGATTTGTAAAGATAACACAAGTCACAAAAACTATCTTATACTCTAATGTTCACATTAAGTACACAGTCCATGTAAACCAGACACCCCACACTCTGAAACCAAGTGACAGATGTCACCCCAGACAGATGCTATGAATCTCTCCTCAACTCTCCCCAGGAGCTTGTTACCCTGTGAACCAACCAGTCTCACTGAACTCTGTCTTTCAGGTGATGATTCCCAATCTCCACTCTCCAAGATCTCACTTTGGATTCTTCTCCCAAACCGATGCTTTCTCTGCAAGGGTTCACCTCCAGGGTTTCAACTCTCCTTCTGATATTCTTCTCCCCTGGGTCACCACATGAATTCAGGCTGTCTTCCACGCACTCTCTTTCACCGACTCAGCTGTCAACAGTACACCATTGCTTCATATGCCCATAGCAAAGAGTTTCAGATCTTCAGCTGTCTCCTTGGACCTTTTGGCTTTTCATTAGCTTTTACATCACTTTAAATCCTCTTCCCGCAGTCTTAGTCTCTTTAAGCATGAAGCTCGGAGCCTTTCTCTGCTCCTCACTCTTAGCTTCACTTAACGGGACATTTTCCAGTTCCCTGTCCTTCCTTTGACTAGAAGGTCTGCTTGGAAGTTTCTCCTGTGCCACTCCTCTGGATTTGGGGCTTTATTTAGCTTGGGACTGGCTATCTACCCCGTCTAGGTTGCTCCTACCTGCTGGCTGCTCCCAACTGAACTCAAAACTGCTGTTTCTTTAGTTTGTGTGTGTGTGGGCGTGGGTCCTGCCTCTCTGGATCCCTGTTGCTTGGCAAAGGCACAGTTTTTTCTACTCTTGTGTTTGCTTTAACTTCTCGTAGAGTAGTAAGTCTCATTAGAATGCAGGTTTACAAACAGCTTTAGACCTGCTGTCTCCCTCAAAATGAAACTAGATCCCAGGTTTCATCTTTTAAAGTGAAACTAAAACTCCATTTGAGCTCTCTTAACACAGATACAGAAATACAAATCAAACGTACAGCAGGATTTTGCACTCAGCATTTGGGGGTGGATCCGACACGCTGATGTGTAAAATAACACAATAATGTCAGGTGTGCATCCCCACGTCATCGTGCTGAGGTGCGATGTTTTGTTCGGTGGGTGTGTGCCGGAGTTGGCCCATTCAGGAACTGATTAAGGTGCTTGTGAATGTTGCCTGTCTAACCTTACGGTTGGGATCAGGCAAAAAGCCCAAGAGGCCTTCATGTTTTTTAGGTATGAGCGGGATGAGGTTTCCTGAAGCTTTTATTAATTAAATAAAACATTTTTTCATAAATATAAACACATGTCCCATCTCATGTGACACAGTCACATGATGGAACATGTTTAAATAAATTTTCCAACTGTTATTATTATTTAACCATTATAATTATTTCAACATCAATTCAAGCTCCCTGAAGCAGCTCTGTGCCTTAGGGAGATTGAAGTGCTCTTTCACGCGCTGACCCTGACTCTCCCTCCTCCCCTCACCTGCACAGGTAGCACTGAGGCTTGTGTATTACAGTGGGTAGGGCTTAATTGGCCTGCCCGCGTAAAATGGCGGTGCGGAGCCAAACGCAGACAGTGCTTGGTTCCGTGACCACCCCTGCCTGCTCCCTCCGAGTCCACCCAGCGCCTGAAAAAGTCAGGCCTTAAATTTTAAAGCTAAAACTCATCCCTAACACGTACAAATACAAAAATAACTTACTTAAACTGTCTCTATTTCATAACACGATTAATGTTATTGCACCTTCTTCATTCCTTACCTATAGCTAGAGAGACTCTGTCCTTGACCTCTCTGGAACATCCTCTCTCTCCAGAACTGTAATATCACCCTTAATCAACATTGTCACTCTAGCTGCTTTTCTTCCTTTCCTGTCTCTCCTAAACACCTAGTACCCAGGAATATTTAACACCCAGTACTGCCCTTCTTTGAGCCAGGTCTCTATTATAGCAAAAAAAAACATAACTCCATTTGTCAACCTGTGCCTGCAGTTCACCAATCTTATTAATCACACTCTGTGCATTCACACACATGCACATTACTCCTGATTTAGGTTTTTTAACTTTCCCCCTTACTCTGGCCCCATCTAATAACTAACTATAGTCTACTCTAGTTCTATCAAACTCTCCAAGTATTCTATTTACCTTGATACTACTCTCTGATACATCCTCATCATCAGTTAACACTTTACTACTTACCCCTGCCAGTTTTTCTCCTCTGCACACTGAATTTACCCCAGGTTCCCATCCCCCTGCCAGTCAAGTTTAAACCTCCCCAACAGCACTAGCAAACTCCTCACATGGACACTAGTCCCAGGCCTTCTTGCCCCAGAGCCGATCCCAGTGCCACAGAAATCTAAAACCTTCCCTCCTCCATTTCTCCAGTCACGTGTTGAACTGCTCAATCTTCCTATTCTTATACTCACTAGCACATGGCACTGGGAGTAACCCTGAGATTACTGCTCCTGAGGTCCTGCTTTTTAATTTCCTTCCTAACTCCCTAAAATCTGTTTTCAGGGTCTCACGCCTTTTCCTATGTTATTGGTTCATGCTCCCCCAAAACAATGTCCTGCAGCTACTCTGTGACATCCTTGCCCCTGGCACCAGGCAGACAACACACCATCCTGGAGTCACATCTATAGCTGCATATATGGCCTGTCTGCTCCCCAAACTGTAGAATCCCCTACTACTATAGCACTTCCACACTTCCTCCTCCCTTCCTGTGCAGCTGAGCCACCCGTGATGCCACAGACTTGGCTCTTGCTACAGTCATCTGAGGAACCATCTCACTCATCAGTATCCAAAATGGAAAAAAGCGGTTAGAGAGCGAGATAGCCTCAGGGAATTCCTGCACTAGCTACCTGTTTCCTTTAGATATTCTGCTGGTCATCCATTCCCTCTCTGCCTATGTGGTACTCGGATGCGGTGTGACCACCTCTCAAAGTCCCATCGCTACAATCCTCAGCCTTGCAGGTGCACCACAGTAAATCCAGCTGCTGCTCCAGTTCCACAACCCGGAGCTCAAGTTTCTGCAGCTGGTGACACGTCCTGCAGATGTAGTCATCGAGGGCACTTTGCGCCTGCACGACTTCCCACATCCTGCAGGATGCACATTCCACATGGCCGAGCTGCACTGACATATCTTAAACTTTATATAAATTGTTTACTCACCTGTCGCTAACCAATCATCTCCTCCTCTCACTCCCACACCTCCTCATGAAGTCTTGCTGCTCTCTCCCTCGCACTCATTTATCTCCTGGGCTCCTCTCTAGTCCCTATGACATCACATTTGATTTTCTCCAATCTGGTCGGTCCACTGAGCTGCACCATCAGCACCACAGCAAGCTCCTTTTGAACTCCCGGCTCCTCTCGCACTCTTTTTGAACTCACACAATCACAGAATTTTAACAGCACAGCAGGAGGCCATTCAGCCCATTGTGTCTGCAGCGGCTCTCCAAATAAGCATTATGATCTAGTGTCATTGCCCTGCCTTTTCCTCGTACCCCTGCACATTGTTTCTATTCAAATAGTCATCTAATGTCCTCTTGAAAGCATCGATTGAACCTGCCTCCACCACACTTCCAGGCTGTGCATTTCAGACCCGAACCACTCGCTGTGTGAAAAAGTTTTTTCTCACCTCACATTTGCTTCTTTTGCAAATCACTTTAAATCTGTGCCCTCTCTTGAACCTTTTATGAACGGGAACAGCTTCTTCCTATCTACCCTGTCCAGCCCCCTCATGATTTTGAATACTTCTATCAAATCTTCTCTCAGCCTTCTCCTCTCCAAGGAGAACAGTCCCAGCCTCTCCAATCTATCCTCATAGCTGCAGTTTCTCATCCCTGGAACCATTCTTGTAAACCTCTTCTGCACTCTCTCCAACGTGTTCACATCCTTCCTATAAGGAGGTGCCCACAACTGTACACAGTACTCCAGCTGAGGTCTAACAAGGGTCTTTTACAAATTCAGCATAACCTCCCTGCTCTTGTACTCTTTGCCCCTATTAATAAAGCCCAAGTTTTGTGACACATGGATAACAGAACATGAGACTTACTTTTATTCAACTTTCCTCCCCCTTATACAATCTTCAGCATTTCTTACTCCTTTAACTTATTTCATTATTTTACAACTGGGACAATGCATCCACGATCACATTATCTTTACCTGCAACATGAACAATCTTTACACTGAATGGTTGAAACAATGGATCCTATTCAAAACAATCTCACATTTTGAGTTTTAAACTTTTCAATAAATGCCAGCAGATTATGGTCAGTGTAGATTAGTGTTTCTTTGTTATTGTGTTGGACATAAACGTCAAAGTGTTGAAGAGACAACAACATTGCTGGGATTTCTTTTTCTACTGTAGAGTACTTCCTCTGATATGAGAACACTGTGTCCAACTCCCAGTGTTGACGTATTGGCTAGTCGAATTGTAGGAGGTTTGCTCTGGGCACTGTCTACTTCTCCTTCTGCCTTGCCCTTACTCTGTCATCCTCCACTACTCCTATCACCTGGCACACTTGCTCTGTCTTATCATCTTCTCTGTGATGATATTGCTTCAACACAACCGTGTTGTGTGACATAACCGTTTCTTCTTCCTATGCTCAGGAGTATCTAACAGATAAGACACTTTATCAACCCTCCTAACTATCTTGTAGGAGCTGCTGAGTTTCACTTTCAGGGGTTCACCCTGCAGAGGTAATAATACCAATACTTCATCTGCTGCTGGGAACGTTCTAGTTGTAGCATATTTGTTTGCCAATTCTTTCATTTTTGCTCAGGAAATTTTTAAGTGCTCGCATGATACTTTACACGCTCCTGTGAGTCTTTCTAGAAACATGGACACATAATCCAACATGGAGGATTCGTCTTTCTGCTTTAGAAACGTTTTCTTAATCACTTTTAATAGATCTCTTATTTTGTGATCATAGATCACTTCGAATGGATTAAATCCAGTAGATTCATTCGGAGAATCTCTGGTAGCAAATAGTAAGAAATCTAATCCTTTGTCCCAATCCTTTGGGTATTCATGGCAATAGGCCTTAATCATGGTTTTGAGAGTCTGATGGTATCTCTCTAAAGTTCCCTGTATCTGTGGGTGATAAGCGGTAGACTTTAGTCGCCTGATACCCCAATTGCTGATTATGTCCTGGAAAATTTTAGACATGAGTTTAGAACCTTGGTCAGATTGTATTTCAACTGTTGGGCCATTATGAGTGAAAAACTAAGTTAACTTTTCCACTACCACCTTAGTTATAATTGTCCTTAAAGTAATAGCTTCTGGAAATCAGGTTGTCATATCCATGATTGTAAAGATATACTGTTTTCTTGCTTTCATTTTGGGTAATAGTCCGACACAATCTACTAATACCCGACTGAATGGTTCTTCAAAAACTGGTATGGGTATTAAAGGTGCTGGTTTGATGATAGATTGAGGTTTAACTACCACCTGACATGTATGACACATTTTACAAAATTGCACAATGTCCTTATGAAGTCTTGGCCGGGTAAAATGCCTGTTTATTGATGCTTGGGTTTTCCGTATTCCTACATGTCCTGCCATAGGAATTACACGTGATACTTGCAATATCTGCTTACGATATTTGGGTGGTACCGCTATCTGATGAACAACCATCCATTCCTCATTGGCAGGTCTGTGAGGGTGTCTCCACTTCCTCATCAGAATTCTGTTTTTAATGTAATAGCACTCCGGAACACCTTCAACCTCAGCTTCAGTGTGAGCTGACTGTGTTAACTTGTTTTACTCTGGACCTGCTTTCTGGGCCTTAATTAATGAAGACATGCCAAACACTTCCTTTGACGTATCCTCATCCTTAAAGAAAGTTTTGGCTACTCGAATATCTTCTCACGGTGTTACTTTGACCTCTGGTAATGGACTTTGTTCGGCCATTGCTCTGGTCACCACACATGATGGAAAAATCCCAGGAACCTGTAACTGCTCCATCTCTTTAGCCTCTCTCGGACATTCTGTAATTATGGGTGAAGCTATAACCTTCAATCCTGACAAATCATTCCCCAGGAGTAAATCAACTCCATCCACGGGTAATTTCTTAACCACTCCCACAACCACCGACCCAGACAACAAATCACACTCTGATTGTACTTTGTACAATGGAACTGGGATATACTCTCCACTTATCCCGTTTACCAATACTTTAGCTTCCATTGAACTCTCTGGAGGGAAAACCAGGTCCTTCTGCAGCAAAAGAGTTTGAATAGCTCCTGTGTCCCTTAATATAGCTATGGGTTTAGCTGCATTATTTGATGAGAAAGGGGTTATCTTTCCTTTAGACAAAAACACTTTATATCCCTCATCTACTTTATTTACATCACCTGCATTCACAGCGGTGTTTACCCCTCCCCCCAGTCCCTTATTTGTAGTTAAAGCTACAATTTGATCCATAGCATTTTCTTTTTGAGTTCCCTTTAAAGACTTACTCTTATGAACTCCAATAAGTCCCATGGGCTTCCCTCGCAACTTCCAGCATTCTGAATGAATATGTCCCACTTTATTACAATGGAAACACTTAGCCCTTCGAGTTTTACCTCCTCCCTCAATACCTTCCTTCCTGACCTGGGGAGGAGATCTCAAGGTATTCCCAGCTCTCCATTCTTTACCCTGGCTAACTGCCTTCTTTTCAATATTCTACTTTCTATCCTTTTCAAATTCATGGAGGCGATAGAAGAAAGGTTTAGTTTTATGGATCAGCTCATAAGCGTCAGCCATTACTGCTGTCTGTCGAGCAGTTGCAACTCTTTGGTCTTCAACATGGGTTCTTATTACAGAAAGTAGGGAGTTTTTAAATTCTTCCGAGAATGGTCTCTCTGAGAACTTTATAGATAGTTTCAACTTCTAATTCCCGTATCCACTTGTCAAAATTACTTTGTTTAATCCATTTAAATTCAATGTAAGTTTGTTCGGGCTGTTTCCTTAAATTTTGAGACTTTTGTCTGTATGCTTTAGGGACCAACTCATATGCACTCAAAATGGCCTTTTTCACCACATCATAATCCCTGGAAACCTCCTCTGACAGTGAAGCATAAATTTCCTGTGCTCTACTTGTCAATTTGTTCTTCATGGGCAATGCCCAGTTTTCCTTTGGCCCGTTCATCTGTTTAGCTATCTTCTCAAATGAAATAAAGAATGCTTCAACATCCCTTTCCTCAAACTTTGGAAAACTTGTATAAATTTAAACATCTTCCCATTGGTTCTGATCTGGAAATAAGTCCTGTCTCACCTACTGGGGTCCCTTTTTTAACTGTCAGCATTTCAAGCTGGAATTTTCTCTTTTTATCTCTTTCCTCCTTTTCTAACTTTGCCATTTCTAACACCCTTTGAAATGTCCTTTCTCTTTCCTTTTCCACCTGTTGCTCTTCAAGTGCTCTCTCTCTCTTTTTCTGCTGCCTCTAGTTCTAATTTTTTTATTTGCAACTGAATTTCAGCCCATTCCAATGAATCACCCCTTGGAGAACCCGATCTCCTGGATATTTCTTCCAATTTCAAATGCTGTGCCATCCCTTTGATTATCTCTGCCTTCCTCATTTTGGCAGGCAATCCTGCTCTTAATTTACTTACCAATCAATTAACCTGGCTTTTGGGATCCATTGTAAAAATGTCAGGGGCATCTCTTCCCACTTGCAGGAAAGCTTTAACAGATTCTAGTGCCATCTTATTTTTGAAAGTATAAACCTGGTGTTTCCTTTTAGCTTTTATTACTTCCTAAATCGGCACCCAAATCATTGTTATCTTTTATTCCAAAATATCCTGGAACCGAGCCCCCAAACTTTGTCACGACTCACTGGGGATAGCGTGCTGTAATATCGACTCACTGGGGACAGCGCGCTGTAATATCGACTCACTGGGGACAGCGTGCTGTAATATCGACTCACTGGGAACAGCGTGCTGTAATATCGACTCACTGGGGACAGCGTGCTGTAATATCGACTCACTGGGGACAGCGCGCTGTAATATCGACTCACCGGGGACAGCGTGCTGTAATATCGACTCACTGGGAACAGCGCGCTGTAATATCGACTCACTGGGGACAGCGTGCTGTAATATCGACTCACTGGGGACAGTGCGCTGTAATATCGACTCACTGGGGACAGCGTGCTGTAATATCGACTCACTGGGGACAGCGCGCTGTAATATCGACTCACTGGGGACAGCGCGCTGTAATATCGACTCACTGGGGACAGCGCGCTGTAATATCGACTCACTGGAGAGAGTGTGCTGTAATATCGACTCTCTGGGGACAGCGCGCTCTAATATCAGCCCCTCTGCTCCCCGAGACACGTCAAGTGTGAAAAATTTGATCAACCCACCAGATTGTCCCAATTCTATCTAATTGTTTAATTTAGGTTAACAAAGTATGAGCACCAGGTTTGTAAACTTAATGAGTAAATAGCTGTTTATTGAAAAAACTGTTTTTAAACTGTGGCAAAATAAAGAAATATGAACTGCTAACTGCTAACACTATAACTTAAACTCTGTCCCTTTCTTAAATCCCTGTACACACACCCACACACAGAAAGACACACAAAGCATTGATCTTAAGTGGGTGATAAAACAGTTCAATAGCACCAATTCTGGAGTACAGGATTCGATGGGTTGATTTTAATCCATGTCTTCCAAATTCCTTTCCGTTCTTGTTAATGACATGAGGTGGTCTTCCCAAAACTTTCAGTACTTAGTTCACTGGTTGAGCACTTGCCTTTCAATGTCTCTAACTGTGATTTTCCCCTTTTGCCTCTTGACAAGGGTTTTCAGAGAGAGCAGTTTATAGAGAAAGCAGGTATAGAAATATGGGCAGGAAAAAACTAGCTGGCTATTATTGTGAAATTACTGGAATCTTCCACACAGGAGAAAGAGGTTTTAGATCTTTTTCCTTTCAGGCTAGGAGCTATTCAGCTGCACTGCTTCTCACACAAAATCTGGTCACCTGGTCAGAAGCCAATTAAATGCTGTTGCCAAGCAGCTCCTTTGGTCCAGGATTCCTTTCCGGCACTACCCTATCTTTCAAGACACACTCTGTTCCAGGACTGCAACATTGTATATATCTCATCCTGTTCCAGTGGACATGTCTTTCAACCTGCAGCCATTGTAATTCTAATCCTCAGTGCAACAGAAAATAAAAAGATATGTTCTTTACAACAGTCTAACAGAAGTAAAGAGATATGTTCCTTACAAGCAAGTGAACACCCATGCAACCTTTGTGCTCTCAATATTTCTTAATTTTTCTTACCCTACCACTACGTCTAGGTGCATCCCCAACATCTGCAGCAGAGGTGGAGGCAGCCTGATGACTGCTACGTCCTGTTGGCTGTGATGACCTTGGCGGGTGTCCTCTGGAGGCCGAGGCCTGCAGGGCTCCGGCTTGTTTTGCGTTTCCTGCTGTGAGGCAGGCGTACCTCCCTGGGCCTGAGCAGCTGGAGTTGCTGTGGTCACAGGCAGACGGACTTGGAGCAACTGGACAGCCCAGGAGAATCCTGGGTGTATTGCCCCTGGGTGCCTGGCTCCTTTTTGTGGGTGCCCGAGGGCCGCTCTGTGACTCCTTGAGGAGAAGGGGCTCTTGGAGGGAGATTGAAGTGCCCCATTCCCCTCTCACATAACAATTGATGCATCCCATTCAGGGCTATAGTGATGGTGTGCAGGTCCAAGCACATATCTGGTGTAAGCTGCTGGACCAAGGTTTCCATGGCAGTCATCTCCCTTCCAATGGTGACCTCAATGTGTTGGCATATAAGCACCACAACATGAGATGGGACATGGACAGACTGACTCCTCCACCCTCCAATCTAGTCTGCTGACAGCCCAACCTGCTGCACCCCTGCCTGTTTCTGGAGCCCCAATATCTCTCTCAGGGCCGGTTCCAGATGCTCATCATCAGACTTAGACTCAGCAGGAGCCTGGCCTCCAGTCCTCTGAGTGTCAGTGACCTTGGCTGTCACTGCTTCCACCTGCTGTGTGTGCTGAGTGAACCTGTGTAAGGGCTGAAAATGCAACTTATGCAGAAAGTGACAAGAATGAAGGTGTAAAGGTGTGAGAGAGAGAATCAGTGGTGATGTCCCTTGTGCTGGTAGTGAGTGAGATCTCTGTGGACTATAACCATGCGAATGCCTGATAGGCTTGTGAGAGTGAGAGTTTAGAGTGGGGAGGAGGTTGACTTACCCAGGTGGGACGGGTGAGATCATCCATCCTCTTTCAGCACTGGGTTGCAGTCCTCCCTGAGGAGCGCAGGCACTGACCATCCTGGAGACCTCCTCCCAAGTCTTGGGAGTGATGTTAGTGGGGCCTCCAGCTCCCATCACGGGGGGTAAGGGGTTACCTGCTGTCTGGAGAAGTGCCACCGGCGCCTTGTCGTTGAACTTTGTTGGAGTTTCTTCGGAGGGTCAAAGCCCTGGGCTGCAGAGAGTGAATGTGTGCGCAGACGCTGGTTAAACATGGGCAGATATTTCCGGGTGCCATATTTTAAATGGCACCCAGGATTACGAGCCGATGAGGTAACGATGGGCCCACCATGAGGTACGACATGCTGCTCATCCATGAATACATAATGAGCTGAAAAGAGGATGGTCTGGTGCAAAACCCACCCCCCCTCGGGCAGCAGGAGACTTTCCCGCCGGCCACCACAATTAGACTCCGGAAAATTCCGCCCTGAGGGCAGGGGAGAGACTGAGGGAGACAGAGACTGGGGAGGGGGGAGACTGAGGGAGACAGAGACTGGGGAGGGGGGAGACTGAGGGAGACAGAGACTGGGGAGGGGGGAGACTGAGGGAGACAGAGACTGGGGAGGGGGGAGACTTGGAAGTGGGGAGGAACAGGAGAGAGAGGCCGGGGGAGAGGGCGAGACTGGGGGAGAGACAGACTGGGGGAGAGAGAGGCTGGGGGAGAGAGAGACTGGGGGAGAGAGAGACTGGGGGAGAGAGAGACTGGGGGAGAGAGAGACTGGGGGACAGAGAGGCTGGTGGAGAGGGGGAGACTGGAGGGAGAGAGGCTGGGGGAGAGAGAGACTGGGGGAGAGGGGGAGACTGGCGGAGAGAGAGACTGGGGGACAGAGAGACTGGAGGGAGAGAGGCTGGGGAAGAGGGGGAGACTGGGGGAGAGAGAGACTGGGGGAGAGGGGGAGACTGGCGGAGAGAGAGACTGGGGGAGAGAGAGACTGGGGGAGAGAGAGACTGGGGGAGAGAGAGACTGGGGGAGAGAGACTGGGGGGGAGAGAGACTGGAGGGAGAGAGAGACTGGGGGGGAGAGAGACTGGGGGAGAGAGAGACTGGGGGAGAGAGACTGGGGGGGAGAGAGACTGGAGGGAGAGAGGCTGGGGGAGAGGGGGAGACTGGGGGAGAGAGAGGCTGGGGGAGAGAGAGACTGGGGGAGAGAGAGACTGGGGGACAGAGAGACTGGGGGAGAGAGAGACTGGGGGACAGAGAGGCTGGTGGAGAGGGGGAGACTGGCGGAGAGAGAGACTGGGGGACAGAGAGACTGGAGGGAGAGAGAGGCTGGGGGAGAGAGAGACTGGAGGGAGAGAGGCTGGGGGAGAGGGGGAGACTGGGGGAGAGAGAGACTGGGGGAGAGGGGGAGACTGGCGGAGAGAGAGACTGGGGGAGAGAGAGACTGGGGGAGAGAGAGACTGGGGGAGAGAGAGATTGGGGGAGAGGGGGAGACTGGCGGAGAGAGAGACTGGGGGAGAGAGAGATTGGGGGAGAGGGGGAGACTGGGGGAGAGAGAGACTGGGGGGAGAGGGGGAGACTGGCGGAGAGAGAGACTGGGGGAGAGAGAGACTGGGGGAGAGAGAGACTGGGGGGGAGAGAGACTGGGGGAGAGAGAGACTGGGGGGGAGAGACTGGAGGGAGAGAGGCTGGGGGAGAGGGGGAGACTGGGGGAGAGAGAGACTGGGGGAGAGAGAGACTGGGGGAGAGAGAGACTGGGGGAGAGAGACTGGGGGGGAGAGAGACTGGAGGGAGAGAGAGACTGGGGGGGAGAGAGACTGGGGGAGAGAGAGACTGGGGGAGAGGGGGAGACTGGGGGAGAGAGAGACTGGGGGAGAGAGGCTGGGGGGAGAGAGAGACTGGGGGAGAGAGAGACTGGGGGAGAGAGGCTGGGGGAGAGAGAGACTGGGGGAGAGAGACTGGGGGGGAGAGAGACTGGAGGGGGAGAGAGACTGGGGGGGAGAGAGACTGGAGGGAGAGAGGCTGGGGGAGAGAGAGACTGGGGGAGAGAGAGACTGGGGGAGAGAGGCTGGGGGGAGAGGGGGAGACTGGGGAGAGAGAGACTGGAGGGAGAGAGAGACTGGGGGAGAGAGAGACTGGAGGGAGAGAGAGACTGGGGAGAGAGAGACTGGGGGAGAGAGGCTGGGGGAGAGGGGGAGACTGGGGGAGAGAGAGACTGGGGGAGAGAGGCTGGGGGAGAGAGAGACTGGGGGAGAGGGGGAGACTGGGGGAGAGAGAGACTGGAGGGAGAGAGACTGGAGGGAGAGAGAGACTGGGGGGGAGAGAGACTGGGGGAGAGAGGCTGGGGGAGAGGGGGAGACTGGCGGAGAGAGAGACTGGGGGAGAGAGACTGGAGGGAGAGAGGCTGGGGGAGAGAGAGACTGGGGGAGAGAGAGACTGGGGGAGAGGGGGAGACTGGGGGAGAGAGAGACTGGAGGGAGAGAGAGACTGGGGGAGAGAGAGACTGGGGGAGAGAGGCTGGGGGAGAGGGGGAGACTGGGGGAGAGAGAGACTGGGGGAGAGAGACTGGAGGGAGAGAGGCTGGGGGAGAGAGAGACTGGGGGAGAGAGAGACTGGGGGAGAGAGAGACTGGGGGAGAGAGGCTGGGGGAGAGGGGGAGACTGGGGGGGAGAGAGACTGGGGGAGAGAGAGACTGGAGGGAGAGAGGCTGGGGGAGAGAGAGACTGGGGGAGAGAGAGACTGGGGGGGAGAGAGACTGGGGGAGAGAGAGACTGGAGGGAGAGAGGCTGGGGGAGAGAGAGACTGGGGGAGAGAGAGACTGGGGGGGAGAGAGAGACTGGGGGGAGAGAGACTGGGGGGGAGAGAGACTGGAGGGAGAGAGAGACTGGAGGGAGAGAGAGACTGGGGGGGAGAGAGACTGGAGGGAGAGAGAGACTGGGGGAGAGAGAGACTGGGGGAGAGAGAGACTGGGGGAGAGAGAGGCTGGGGGGGAGGGGGAGACTGGGGGAGAGAGAGACTGGGGGAGAGAGGCTGGGGGGGAGGGGGAGACTGGGGGAGAGAGAGACTGGGGGAGAGAGAGACTGGGGGAGAGAGAGACTGGGGGAGAGAGAGACTGGGGGAGAGAGAGACTGGGGGAGAGAGAGACTGGGGGAGAGAGAGACTGGCGGAGAGAGAGACTGGGGGAGAGAGAGACTGGGGGACAGAGAGACTGGGGGGAGAGAGGCTGGGGGGGAGGGGGAGACTGGGGGAGAGAGAGACTGAGGGAGAGAGAGACTGGGGGAGAGAGAGACTGGGGGAGAGAGAGACTGGGGGAGAGAGAGACTGGGGGAGAGAGACTGGAGGGAGAGAGAGACTGGGGGGGAGAGAGACTGGAGGGAGAGAGAGACTGGGGGGAGAGAGAGACTGGGGGAGAGAGGCTGGGGGGGAGGGGGAGACTGGGGGAGAGAGAGACTGGGGGAGAGAGAGACTGGGGGAGAGAGAGACTGGGGGAGAGAGAGACTGGGGGAGAGAGAGACTGGGGGAGAGAGAGAATGGCGGAGAGAGAGACTGGGGGGGAGAGAGACTGGGGGAGAGAGAGACTGGGGGACAGAGAGACTGGGGGGGAGAGAGGCTGGGGGGGAGGGGGAGACTGGGGGAGAGAGAGACTGGGGGAGAGAGAGACTGGGGGAGAGAGAGACTGGAGGGAGAGAGGCTGGGGGAGAGAGACTGTGGGAGAGAGAATGGGGGAGAGAGAAACAGAGGGAGAGAGACTGAGGGAGAGAGACTGGAGGGAGAGAGGCTGGGGGAGAGAGAGACTGGGGGAGAGAGAGACTGGGGGAGAGGGGGAGACTGGGGGAGAGAGAGACTGGAGGGAGAGAGACTGGAGGGAGAGAGAGACTGGGGGAGAGAGAGACTGGGGGAGAGAGGCTGGGGGAGAGGGGGAGACTGGCGGAGAGAGAGACTGGGGGAGAGAGAGACTGGGGGAGAGAGGCTGGGGGAGAGGGGGAGACTGGCGGAGAGAGAGACTGGGGGAGAGAGACTGGAGGGAGAGAGACTGGAGGGAGAGAGAGACTGGGGGGGAGAGAGACTGGAGGGAGAGAGAGACTGGGGGACAGAGAGACTGGAGGGAGAGAGGCTGGGGGAGAGAGAGACTGGGGGAGAGAGAGACTGGAGGGAGAGAGGCTGGAGGGAGAGAGGCTGGGGGAGAGAGAGACTGGGGGAGAGAGAGACTGGGGGGAGAGAGACTGGAGGGAGAGAGGCTGGGGGAGAGAGAGACTGGGGGAGAGAGGCTGGGGGGGAGGGGGAGACTGGGGAGAGAGAGACTGGGGGAGAGAGACTGGAGGGAGAGAGAGACTGGGGGAGAGAGAGACTGGGGGAGAGAGACTGGGGGAGAGAGAGACTGGAGGGAGAGAGAGACTGGAGGGAGAGAGAGACTGGCGGAGAGAGAGACTGGGGGGGAGAGAGACTGGAGGGAGAGAGGCTGGGGGAGAGAGAGACTGGGGGGGAGAGAGACTGGAGGGAGAGAGAGACTGGAGGGAGAGAGAGACTGGGGGGAGAGAGACTGGAGGGAGAGAGAGACTGGAGGGAGAGAGAGACTGGGGGGGAGAGAGACTGGAGGGAGAGAGAGACTGGGGGAGAGAGGCTGGGGGAGAGAGACTGGGGGAGAGGGGGAGACTGGGGGAGAGAGAGACTGGAGGGAGAGAGAGACTGGGGGGGAGAGAGACTGGGGGAGAGAGGCTGGGGGAGAGGGGGAGACTGGGGGAGAGAGAGACTGGAGGGAGAGAGAGACTGGGGGAGAGAGAGACTGGGGGGGAGAGAGACTGGAGGGAGAGAGACTGGAGGGAGAGAGACTGGAGGGAGAGAGGCTGGGGGGGGGAGAGAGACTGGGGGAGAGAGAGACTGGAGGGAGAGAGAGACTGGGGGAGAGAGAGACTGGGGGGGAGAGAGACTGGAGGGAGAGAGACTGGAGGGAGAGAGAGACTGGGGGAGAGAGGCTGGGGGAGAGAGACTGGGGGAGAGGGGGAGACTGGGGGAGAGAGAGACTGGAGGGAGAGAGAGACTGGGGGGGAGAGAGACTGGGGGAGAGAGGCTGGGGGAGAGGGGGAGACTGGGGGAGAGAGAGACTGGAGGGAGAGAGAGACTGGGGGGGAGAGAGACTGGGGGAGAGAGGCTGGGGGAGAGGGGGAGACTGGGGGAGAGAGAGACTGGAGGGAGAGAGAGACTGGGGGGGAGAGAGACTGGAGGGAGAGAGGCTGGGGGAGAGAGAGACTGGGGGAGAGAGAGACTGGGGGAGAGAGAGACTGGGGGAGAGAGGCTGGGGGGGAGGGGGAGACTGGGGGAGAGAGAGACTGGGGGAGAGAGACTGGAGGGAGAGAGAGACTGGAGGGAGAGAGAGACTGGGGGAGAGAGAGACTGGGGGGGAGAGAGACTGGAGGGAGAGAGAGACTGGGGGAGAGAGAGACTGGGGGGGAGAGAGACTGGAGGGAGAGAGGCTGGGGGAGAGAGAGACTGGGGGAGAGAGGCTGGGGGGGGAGGGGGAGACTGGGGGAGAGAGAGACTGGGGGAGAGAGGCTGGGGGGGGAGGGGGAGACTGGGGGAGAGAGAGACTGGGGGAGAGAGACTGGAGGGAGAGAGAGACTGGGGGGGAGAGAGACTGGGGGAGAGAGAGACTGGGGGAGAGAGAGACTGGGGGGGAGAGAGACTGGGGGAGAGAGGCTGGGGGGGAGGGGAGACTGGGGAGAGAGAGACTGGGGGAGAGAGACTGGAGGGAGAGAGAGACTGGAGGGAGAGAGAGACTGGGGGAGAGAGGCTGGGGGAGAGGGGGAGACTGGGGAGAGAGAGGCTGGGGGAGAGAGAGACTGGGGGAGAGAGAGACTGGGGGACAGAGAGACTGGGGGAGAGAGAGACTGGGGGACAGAGAGGCTGGTGGAGAGGGGGAGACTGGAGGTAGAGAGGCTGGGGGAGAGAGAGACTGGGGGAGAGGGGGAGACTGGCGGAGAGAGAGACTGGGGGACAGAGAGACTGGAGGAGAGAGGCTGGGGGGGAGGGGGAGACTGGGGGAGAGAGAGACTGGGGGAGAGAGACTGGGGGGGAGAGAGACTGGAGGGAGAGAGGCTGGGGGAGAGGGGGAGACTGGGGGAGAGAGAGGCTGGGGGAGAGAGAGACTGGGGGAGAGAGAGACTGGGGGACAGAGAGACTGGGGGAGAGAGAGACTGGGGGACAGAGAGGCTGGGGGAGAGAGAGACTGGGGGAGAGAGAGACTGGGGGACAGAGAGACTGGGGGAGAGAGAGACTGGGGGAGAGAGAGACTGGGGGAGAGGGGGAGACTGGCGGAGAGAGAGACTGGGGGACAGAGAGACTGGAGGGAGAGAGAGGCTGGGGGAGAGAGAGACTGGAGGGAGAGAGGCTGGGGAGAGGGGGAGACTGGGGGAGAGAGAGACTGGGGGAGAGGGGGAGACTGGCGGAGAGAGAGACTGGGGGAGAGAGAGACTGGGGGAGAGAGAGACTGGGGGAGAGAGAGATTGGGGGAGAGGGGGAGGACTGGCGGAGAGAGAGACTGGGGGAGAGAGAGATTGGGGGAGAGGGGGAGACTGGGGGAGAGAGAGACTGGGGGAGAGGGGGAGACTGGCGGAGAGAGAGACTGGGGAGAGAGAGACTGGGGGAGAGAGAGACTGGGGGGGAGAGAGACTGGGGGAGAGAGAGACTGGGGGACAGAGAGACTGGAGGGAGAGAGGCTGCGGGGGAGGGGGAGACTGGGGGAGAGAGAGACTGGGGGAGAGAGAGACTGGGGGAGAGAGAGACTGGGGAGAGAGACTGGGGGGGAGAGAGACTGGAGGGAGAGAGAGACTGGGGGGGAGAGAGACTGGGGGAGAGAGAGACTGGGGAGAGAGACTGGGGGGGAGAGAGACTGGAGGGAGAGAGGCTGGGGGAGAGGGGGAGACTGGGGGAGAGAGAGACTGGGGGAGAGAGGCTGGGGGAGAGAGAGACTGGGGGAGAGAGAGACTGGGGAGAGAGGCTGGGGGAGAGGGGGAGACTGGGGGAGAGAGAGACTGGAGGGAGAGAGAGACTGGGGGAGAGAGAGACTGGAGGGAGAGAGAGACTGGGGGAGAGAGAGACTGGGGGAGAGAGGCTGGGGGAGAGGGGGAGACTGGGGGAGAGAGAGACTGGGGGAGAGAGGCTGGGGGAGAGAGAGACTGGGGGAGAGGGGGAGACTGGGGGAGAGAGAGACTGGAGGGAGAGAGACTGGAGGGAGAGAGAGACTGGGGGGGAGAGAGACTGGGGGAGAGAGAGACTGGGGGAGAGGGGGAGACTGGGGGAGAGAGAGACTGGAGGGAGAGAGAGACTGGGGGGAGAGAGAGACTGGGGGGAGAGAGGCTGGGGGAGAGGGGGAGACTGGCGGAGAGAGAGACTGGGGGAGAGAGACTGAGGGAGAGAGAGACTGGGGGGAGAGAGACTGGGGGAGAGAGAGACTGGGGGAGAGAGGGCTGGGGGAGAGGGGGAGACTGGGGGGGAGAGAGACTGGGGGAGAGAGAGACTGGAGGGAGAGAGGCTGGGGGAGAGAGAGACTGGGGGAGAGAGAGACTGGGGGGGAGAGAGACTGGGGGAGAGAGAGACTGGAGGGAGAGAGGCTGGGGGAGAGAGAGACTGGAGGGAGAGAGAGACTGGGGGGGGAGAGAGAGACTGGGGGGAGAGAGACTGGAGGGAGAGAGAGACTGGGGGAGAGAGAGACTGGAGGAGAGAGAGGACTGGGGGAGAGAGAGACTGGGGGAGAGAGGCTGGGGGGGAGGGGGAGACTGGGGGAGAGAGAGACTGGGGGAGAGAGGCTGGGGGGAGGGGGAGACTGGGGGAGAGAGAGACTGGGGGAGAGAGAGACTGGGGGAGAGAGAGACTGGGGGAGAGAGAGACTGGGGGAGAGAGAGACTGGGGGACAGAGAGACTGGCGGAGAGAGAGACTGGGGGAGAGAGAGACTGGGGGACAGAGAGACTGGGGGGGAGAGAGGCTGGGGGGGAGAGAGACTGGGGGAGAGAGAGACTGGGGGAGAGAGAGACTGGGGGAGAGAGAGACAGGGGGAGAGAGACTGGAGGGAGAGAGAGACTGGGGGGGAGAGAGACTGGAGGGAGAGAGAGACTGGGGGAGAGAGAGACTGGGGGAGAGAGGCTGGGGGGGAGGGGGAGACTGGGGGAGAGAGAGACTGGGGGAGAGAGAGACTGGGGAGAGAGAGACTGGGGGAGAGAGAGACTGGGGGAGAGAGAGACTGGGGGAGAGAGAGACTGGGGGAGAGAGAGACTGGCGGAGAGAGAGACTGGGGGGGAGAGAGACTGGGGAGAGAGAGACTGGGGGACAGAGAGACTGGGGGGGAGAGAGGCTGGGGGGGAGGGGGAGACTGGGGGAGAGAGAGACTGGGGGAGAGAGAGACTGGGGGAGAGAGAGACTGGGGGAGAGAGAGACTGGGGGGGAGAGAGACTGGGGGACAGAGAGACTGGAGGGAGAGAGAGACTGGGGGGGAGAGAGACTGGGGGAGAGAGGCTGGGGGAGAGGGGGAGACTGGCGGAGAGAGAGACTGGGGGAGAGAGACTGGAGGGAGAGAGGCTGGGGGAGAGAGAGACTGGGGGAGAGAGAGACTGGGGGAGAGGGGGAGCCTGGGGGAGAGAGAGACTGGAGGGAGAGAGAGACTGGGGAGAGAGAGACTGGGGGAGAGAGGCTGGGGGAGAGGGGGAGACTGGGGGAGAGAGAGACTGGGGGAGAGAGACTGGAGGGAGAGAGGCTGGGGGAGAGAGAGACTGGGGGAGAGAGAGACTGGGGGAGAGAGAGACTGGGGGAGAGAGGCTGGGGGAGAGGGGGAGACTGGGGGGGAGAGAGACTGGGGGAGAGAGAGACTGGAGGGAGAGAGGCTGGGGGAGAGAGAGACTGGGGGAGAGAGAGACTGGGGGGGAGAGAGACTGGGGGAGAGAGAGACTGGAGGGAGAGAGGCTGGGGGAGAGAGAGACTGGGGGAGAGAGAGACTGGGGGGGGAGAGAGAGACTGGGGGAGAGAGACTGGGGGGGAGAGAGACTGGAGGGAGAGAGAGACTGGAGGGAGAGAGAGACTGGGGGGGAGAGAGACTGGAGGGAGAGAGAGACTGGGGGAGAGAGAGACTGGGGGAGAGAGAGACTGGGGGGAGAGAGAGGCTGGGGGGGGAGGGGGAGACTGGGGGAGAGAGAGACTGGGGGAGAGAGGCTGGGGGGGGAGGGGGAGACTGGGGGAGAGAGAGACTGGGGGAGAGAGAGACTGGGGGAGAGAGAGACTGGGGGAGAGAGAGACTGGGGGGAGAGAGAGACTGGGGGAGAGAGAGACTGGGGGAGAGAGAGACTGGCGGAGAGAGAGACTGGGGGAGAGAGAGACTGGGGGACAGAGAGACTGGGGGGGAGAGAGGCTGGGGGGGAGGGGGAGACTGGGGGAGAGAGAGACTGAGGGAGAGAGAGACTGGGGGAGAGAGAGACTGGGGGAGAGAGAGACTGGGGGAGAGAGAGACTGGGGGAGAGAGACTGGAGGGAGAGAGAGACTGGGGGGGAGAGAGACTGGAGGGAGAGAGAGACTGGGGGAGAGAGAGACTGGGGGAGAGAGGCTGGGGGGGAGGGGGAGACTGGGGGAGAGAGAGACTGGGGGAGAGAGAGACTGGGGGAGAGAGAGACTGGGGGAGAGAGAGACTGGGGAGAGAGAGACTGGGGGAGAGAGAGACTGGGGGGAGAGAGAGAATGGCGGAGAGAGAGACTGGGGGGGGAGAGAGACTGGGGGAGAGAGAGACTGGGGGACAGAGAGACTGGGGGGGAGATAGGCTGGGGGGGAGAGAGACTGGGGGAGAGAGAGACTGGGGAGAGAGAGACTGGGGGAGAGAGAGACTGGAGGGAGAGAGGCTGGGGGAGAGAGACTGTGGGAGAGAGAATGGGGGAGAGAGAAACAGAGGGAGAGAGACTGAGGGAGAGAGACTGGAGGGAGAGAGGCTGGGGGAGAGAGAGACTGGGGGAGAGAGATACTGGGGGAGAGGGGGAGACTGGGGGAGAGAGAGACTGGGGAGAGAGACTGGAGGGAGAGAGAGACTGGGGGAGAGAGAGACTGGGGGAGAGAGGCTGGGGGAGAGGGGGAGACGGCGGAGAGAGAGACTGGGGGAGAGAGAGACTGGGGGAGAGAGGCTGGGGGAGAGGGGGAGACTGGCGGAGAGAGAGACTGGGGGAGAGAGACTGGAGGGAGAGAGACTGGAGGGAGAGAGAGACTGGGGGGGAGAGAGACTGGAGGGAGAGAGAGACTGGGGGACAGAGAGACTGGAGGGAGAGAGGCTGGGGGAGAGAGAGACTGGGGGAGAGAGAGAGACTGGAGGGAGAGAGGCTGGAGGGAGAGAGGCTGGGGGAGAGAGAGACTGGGGGAGAGAGAGACTGGGGGGGAGAGAGACTGGAGGGAGAGAGGCTGGGGGAGAGAGAGACTGGGGGAGAGAGGCTGGGGGGGAGGGGGAGACTGGGGGAGAGAGAGACTGGGGGAGAGAGACTGGAGGGAGAGAGAGACTGGGGGAGAGAGAGACTGGGGGAGAGAGACTGGGGGAGAGAGAGACTGGAGGGAGAGAGAGACTGGAGGGAGAGAGAGACTGGCGGAGAGAGAGACTGGGGGGGAGAGAGACTGGAGGGAGAGAGGCTGGGGGAGAGAGAGACTGGGGGGGAGAGAGACTGGAGGGAGAGAGAGACTGGAGGGAGAGAGAGACTGGGGGGGAGAGAGACTGGAGGGAGAGAGAGACTGGAGGGAGAGAGAGACTGGGGGGGAGAGAGACTGGAGGGAGAGAGAGACTGGGGGAGAGAGGCTGGGGGAGAGAGACTGGGGGAGAGGGGGAGACTGGGGGAGAGAGAGACTGGAGGGAGAGAGAGACTGGGGGGGAGAGAGACTGGGGGAGAGAGGCTGGGGGAGAGGGGGAGACTGGGGGAGAGAGAGACTGGAGGGAGAGAGAGACTGGGGGAGAGAGAGACTGGGGGGGAGAGAGACTGGAGGGAGAGAGACTGGAGGGAGAGAGACTGGAGGGAGAGAGGCTGGGGGGGGGAGAGAGACTGGGGGAGAGAGAGACTGGAGGGAGAGAGAGACTGGGGGAGAGAGAGACTGGGGGGGAGAGAGACTGGAGGGAGAGAGACTGGAGGGAGAGAGAGACTGGGGGAGAGAGGCTGGGGGAGAGAGACTGGGGGAGAGGGGAGACTGGGGGAGAGAGAGACTGGAGGGAGAGAGAGACTGGGGGGGAGAGAGACTGGGGGAGAGAGGCTGGGGGAGAGGGGGAGACTGGGGGAGAGAGAGACTGGAGGGAGAGAGAGACTGGGGGGGAGAGAGACTGGGGGAGAGAGGCTGGGGGAGAGGGGGAGACTGGGGGAGAGAGAGACTGGAGGAGGAGAGAGACTGGGGGGAGAGAGACTGGAGGGAGAGAGGCTGGGGGAGAGAGAGACTGGGGGAGAGAGAGACTGGGGGAGAGAGAGACTGGGGGAGAGAGGCTGGGGGGGAGGGGGAGACTGGGGGAGAGAGAGACTGGGGGAGAGAGGACTGGAGGGAGAGAGAGACTGGAGGGAGAGAGAGACTGGGGGAGAGAGAGACTGGGGGGGAGAGAGACTGGAGGGAGAGAGAGACTGGGGGAGAGAGAGACTGGGGGGGAGAGAGACTGGAGGGAGAGAGGCTGGGGGAGAGAGAGACTGGGGGAGAGAGGCTGGGGGGGAGGGGGAGACTGGGGGAGAGAGAGACTGGGGGAGAGAGGCTGGGGGGGAGGGGGAGACTGGGGGAGAGAGAGACTGGGGGAGAGAGACTGGAGGGAGAGAGAGACTGGGAGAGAGAGAGACTGGGGGAGAGAGAGACAGGGGGAGAGAGAGACTGGGGGAGAGAGAGACTGGGGGAGAGAGGCTGGGGGGGAGGGGGAGACTGGGGGAGAGAGAGACTGGGGGAGAGAGACTGGAGGGAGAGAGAGACTGGAGGGAGAGAGAGACTGGGGGAGAGAGGCTGGGGGAGAGGGGGAGACTGGGGGAGAGAGAGGCTGGGGGAGAGAGAGACTGGGGGAGAGAGAGACTGGGGACAGAGAGACTGGGGGAGAGAGAGACTGGGGGACAGAGAGGCTGGTGGAGAGGGGGGAGACTGGAGGGAGAGAGGCTGGGGGAGAGAGAGACTGGGGGAGAGGGGGAGACTGGCGGAGAGAGAGACTGGGGGACAGAGAGACTGGAGGAGAGAGGCTGGGGGGGAGGGGGAGACTGGGGGAGAGAGAGACTGGGGGAGAGAGACTGGGGGGGAGAGAGACTGGAGGGAGAGAGGCTGGGGGAGAGGGGGAGACTGGGGGAGAGAGAGGCTGGGGGAGAGAGAGACTGGGGGAGAGAGAGACTGGGGGACAGAGAGACTGGGGGAGAGAGAGACTGGGGGACAGAGAGGCTGGGGGAGAGAGAGACTGGGGGAGAGAGAGACTGGGGGACAGAGAGACTGGGGGAGAGAGAGACTGGGGGAGAGAGAGACTGGGGGAGAGGGGGAGACTGGCGGAGAGAGAGACTGGGGGACAGAGAGACTGGAGGGAGAGAGAGGCTGGGGGAGAGAGAGACTGGAGGGAGAGAGGCTGGGGGAGAGGGGGAGACTGGGGGAGAGAGAGACTGGGGGAGAGGGGGAGACTGGCGGAGAGAGAGACTGGGGGAGAGAGAGACTGGGGGAGAGAGAGACTGGGGGAGAGAGAGATTGGGGGAGAGGGGGAGACTGGCGGAGAGAGAGACTGGGGGAGAGAGAGATTGGGGGAGAGGGGGAGACTGGGGGAGAGAGAGACTGGGGGAGAGGGGGAGACTGGCGGAGAGAGAGACTGGGGGAGAGAGAGACTGGGGGAGAGAGAGACTGGGGGGGAGAGAGACTGGGGGAGAGAGAGACTGGGGGACAGAGAGACTGGAGGGAGAGAGGCTGGGGGGGAGGGGGAGACTGGGGAGAGAGAGACTGGGGGAGAGAGAGACTGGGGGAGAGAGAGACTGGGGGAGAGAGACTGGGGGGGAGAGAGGACTGGAGGGAGAGAGAGACTGGGGGGGAGAGAGACTGGGGGAGAGAGAGACTGGGGGAGAGAGACTGGGGGGGAGAGAGACTGGAGGGAGAGAGGCTGGGGGAGAGGGGGAGACTGGGGGAGAGAGAGACTGGGGGAGAGAGGCTGGGGGAGAGAGAGACTGGGGGAGAGAGAGACTGGGGGAGAGAGGCTGGGGGAGAGGGGGAGACTGGGGGAGAGAGAGACTGGAGGGAGAGAGAGACTGGGGGAGAGAGAGACTGGAGGGAGAGAGAGACTGGGGGAGAGAGAGACTGGGGGAGAGAGGCTGGGGGAGAGGGGGAGACTGGGGGAGAGAGAGACTGGGGGAGAGAGGCTGGGGGAGAGAGAGACTGGGGGAGAGGGGGAGACTGGGGGAGAGAGAGACTGGAGGGAGAGAGACTGGAGGGAGAGAGAGACTGGGGGGGAGAGAGACTGGGGGAGAGAGAGACTGGGGGAGAGGGGGAGACTGGGGAGAGAGAGACTGGAGGGAGAGAGAGACTGGGGGAGAGAGAGACTGGGGGAGAGAGGCTGGGGGAGAGAGACTGGAGGGAGAGAGAGACTGGGGGAGAGAGAGACTGGCGGAGAGAGAGACTGGGGGAGAGAGACTGGAGGGAGAGAGAGACTGGGGGGGAGAGAGACTGGGGGAGAGAGAGACTGGGGGAGAGAGGCTGGGGGAGAGGGGGAGACTGGGGGGGAGAGAGACTGGGGGAGAGAGAGACTGGAGGGAGAGAGGCTGGGGGAGAGAGAGACTGGGGGAGAGAGAGACTGGGGGGGAGAGAGACTGGGGGAGAGAGACTGGAGGGAGAGAGGCTGGGGGAGAGAGAGACTGGAGGGAGAGAGAGACTGGGGGGGAGAGAGAGACTGGGGGGGAGAGAGACTGGAGGGAGAGAGAGACTGGGGGAGAGAGAGACTGGAGGGAGAGAGAGACTGGGGGAGAGAGAGACTGGGGGAGAGAGGCTGGGGGGGAGGGGGAGACTGGGGGAGAGAGAGACTGGGGGAGAGAGGCTGGGGGGGAGGGGGAGACTGGGGGAGAGAGAGACTGGGGGAGAGAGAGACTGGGGGAGAGAGAGACTGGGGGAGAGAGAGACTGGGGGAGAGAGAGACTGGGGGACAGAGAGACTGGCGGAGAGAGAGGACTGGGGGAGAGAGAGACTGGGGGACAGAGAGACTGGGGGGGAGAGAGGCTGGGGGGGAGAGAGACTGGGGGAGAGAGAGACTGGGGGAGAGAGAGACTGGGGGAGAGAGAGACTGGGGGAGAGAGACTGGAGGGAGAGAGAGACTGGGGGGAGAGAGACTGGAGGGAGAGAGAGACTGGGGGAGAGAGAGACTGGGGGAGAGAGGCTGGGGGGAGGGGGAGACTGGGGGAGAGAGAGACTGGGGGAGAGAGAGACTGGGGGAGAGAGAGACTGGGGGAGAGAGAGACTGGGGGAGAGAGAGACTGGGGGAGAGAGAGACTGGCGGAGAGAGAGACTGGGGGGGAGAGAGACTGGGGGAGAGAGAGACTGGGGGACAGAGAGACTGGGGGGGAGAGAGACTGGGGGGGAGGGGGAGACTGGGGGAGAGAGAGACTGGGGGAGAGAGAGACTGGGGGAGAGAGAGACTGGGGGAGAGAGAGACTGGGGGGGAGAGAGACTGGGGGACAGAGAGACTGGAGGGAGAGAGACTGGGGGAGAGAGACTGTGGGAGAGAGAATGGGGGAGAGAGAAACAGAGGGAGAGAGACTGAGGGAGAGAGACTGGAGGGAGAGAGGCTGGGGGAGAGAGAGACTGGGGGAGAGAGAGACTGGGGGAGAGGGGGAGACTGGGGGAGAGAGAGGACTGGAGGGAGAGAGACTGGAGGGAGAGAGAGACTGGGGGAGAGAGAGACTGGGGGAGAGAGGCTGGGGGAGAGGGGGAGACTGGCGGAGAGAGAGACTGGGGGAGAGAGAGACTGGGGGAGAGAGGCTGGGGGAGAGGGGGAGACTGGCGGAGAGAGAGACTGGGGGAGAGAGACTGGAGGGAGAGAGACTGGAGGGAGAGAGAGACTGGGGGAGAGAGACTGGAGGGAGAGAGAGACTGGGGGAGAGAGAGACTGGGGGAGAGAGAGACTGGGGGACAGAGAGACTGGAGGGAGAGAGGCTGGGGGAGAGAGAGACTGGGGGAGAGAGAGACTGGGGGAGAGAGAGACTGGAGGGAGAGAGGCTGGAGGGAGAGAGGCTGGGGGAGAGAGAGACTGGGGGAGAGAGAGACTGGGGGGGAGAGAGACTGGAGGGAGAGAGGCTGGGGGAGAGAGAGACTGGGGGAGAGAGGCTGGGGGGGAGGGGTAGACTGGGGGAGAGAGAGACTGGGGGAGAGAGACTGGAGTGAGAGAGAGACTGGGGGAGAGAGAGACTGGGGGAGAGAGAGACTGGGGGGGAGAGAGACTGGGGGAGAGAGAGACTGGAGGGAGAGAGAGACTGGAGGGAGAGAGAGACTGGCGGAGAGAGAGACTGGAGGGAGAGAGAGACTGGAGGGAGAGAGAGACTGGGGGGGAGAGAGACTGGAGGGAGAGAGGCTGGGGGAGAGAGAGACTGGGGGGGAGAGAGACTGGAGGGAGAGAGGCTGGGGGAGAGAGAGACTGGAGGGAGAGAGAGACTGGAGGGAGAGAGAGACTGGCGGAGAGAGAGACTGGAGGGAGAGAGAGACTGGGGGGGAGAGAGACTGGAGGGAGAGAGAGACTGGGGGAGAGAGGCTGGGGGTGAGAGACTGGGGGAGAGGGGGAGACTGGGGGAGAGAGAGACTGGAGGGAGGAGAGAGACTGGGGGGGGAGAGAGACTGGGGGAGAGAGGCTGGGGGAGAGGGGGTGACTGGGGGAGAGAGAGACTGGAGGGAGAGAGAGACTGGGGGAGAGAGAGACTGGGGGGGAGAGAGACTGGAGGGAGAGAGACTGGAGGGAGAGAGAGACTGGGGGAGAGAGGCTGGGGGAGAGAGACTGGGGGAGAGGGGGAGACTGGGGGAGAGAGAGACTGGAGGGAGAGAGAGACTGGGGGGGAGAGAGACTGGGGGAGAGAGGCTGGGGGAGAGGGGAGACTGGGGGAGAGAGAGACTGGAGGGAGAGAGAGACTGGGGGGGAGAGAGACTGGGGGAGAGAGGCTGGGGGAGAGGGGGAGACTGGGGGAGAGAGAGACTGGAGGGAGAGAGAGACTGGAGGGAGAGAGGCTGGGGGAGAGAGAGACTGGGGGAGAGAGAGACTGGGGGAGAGAGAGACTGGGGGAGAGAGAGACTGGGGGAGAGGGGGAGACTGGCGGAGAGAGAGACTGGGGGAGAGAGAGACTGGGGGAGAGAGACTGGAGGGAGAGAGAGACTGGGGGAGAGAGAGACTGGGGGGGGAGAGAGACTGGGGGAGAGAGAGACTGGGGGAGAGAGGCTGGGGGGGAGGGGGAGACTTGGGGAGAGAGAGACTGGGGGAGAGAGACTGGAGGGAGAGAGAGACTGGAGGGAGAGAGAGACTGGGGGAGAGAGAGACTGGGGGGAGAGAGACTGGAGGGAGAGAGAGACTGGGGGAGAGAGAGACTGGGGGGGAGAGAGACTGGAGGGAGAGAGGCTGGGGGAGAGAGAGACTGGGGGAGAGAGAGACTGGGGGAGAGAGAGACTGGGGGGAGAGAGACTGGGGGAGAGAGAGACTGGGGGAGAGAGGCTGGGGGGAGGGGAGACTGGGGGAGAGAGAGACTGGGGGAGAGAGACTGGAGGGAGAGAGAGACTGGAGGGAGAGAGAGACTGGGGGAGAGAGAGACTGGGGGGGAGAGAGACTGGAGGGAGAGAGAGACTGGGGGAGAGAGAGACTGGGGGGAGAGAGACTGGGGGAGAGGGGGAGACTGGCGGAGAGAGAGACTGGGGGAGAGAGACTGGAGGGAGAGAGAGACTGGGGGGAGAGAGACTGGGGGAGAGAGAGACTGGGGGAGAGAGGCTGGGGGGAGGGGAGACTGGGGAGAGAGAGACTGGGGGAGAGAGACTGGAGGGAGAGAGAGACTGGGGGAGAGAGAGACTGGGGAGAGAGAGACTGGGGGAGATAGACTGAGGGAGAGAGAGACTGGGGAGAGAGAGACTGGGGGAGAGAGAGACTGGGGGAGAGAGAGACTGGGGGGAGAGAGACTGGAGGGGAGAGAGACTGGAGGGAGAGAGAGACTGGAGGGAGAGAGAGACTGGGGGAGAGAGAGACTGGGGGGAGAGAGAGACTGGGGGGAGAGAGACTGGAGGGAGAGAGAGACTGGGGGAGAGAGAGACTGGGGGGAGAGAGACTGGAGGGAGAGAGGCTGGGGGAGAGAGAGACTGGGGGAGAGAGGCTGGGGGGGAGGGGGAGACTGGGGGAGAGAGAGACTGGGGGAGAGAGACTGGAGGGAGAGAGAGACTCGGGGGGAGAGAGGCTGGAGGGAGAGAGACTGGAGGGAGAGAGAGACTGGTGGAGAGGGGGAGACTGGGGGAAAGGGGGAGACGGGTTGAGAGGAGGAGAATGGGGGAGAGAGAGACTGGGGGAAATGTAGAGACAGGGAGGGGTGAAACTGGGGAGATGGGGAAAGGGAGAGACAGGGAGAGGGAGAGTCTGGGGAGAGAGAGACCGGGGCAGAGGGAGAGACTGGGGGAGAGGGGGAGACAGTGGGGAGACTGGGGGAGAATGGGGGTGTGAGAGAGAGAGACTGGGGGATGGGAGACTGGAGAAGAGAGGGACACTGGGGGAGATGGGGACACTGGGGGAGAGGGGGACACTGGGGGAGAAGGCAAGACAGGGTGAGGGGTAGAGACTGGGGAGTGGTAGAGACAGGGAGGGAGGAAACTGGGGAGGGGGAGAAGGAGGGACAGGGAGAGGGAGGGACTGGAGGAGACTGAGGGAGAGAGACTGGGGGGAAGGAGACAGGAAAGAGAAGATCGGGGGAGGAGAGACGAGGGGTGTGGGCGTCTGAGGGAGGGCAGGACTGGTGAAGTTGTGGGAGGCTGAGGGAGAGGGGATTGGGGTAAGGAGACTGGGACCAGGGAGGGGCTAGCAAGGTAGCTGCCTGTGTCTGGGATGCCAGTAATGCTCAGAGCTGGGGGAGGGGTACAGACAGAGAAAACCCTTGTTGGGGACGGAGGTCATAAGATCATAAGAAATAGGAGGAGTAGGCCATTCGGCCCCTCCAGCTTGCTCTGCCATTCAATAGGATCATGGCTGATTTTCTTGTGTTTCGAATTCCACATTCCCATCTACCCCCGATTACCTTCGATTCTCTTGCCGAATAAGAATCTATCTCCTTCTGCCTTAGGTCTCGAGCACCTGCTTTGGAGATATGACCGAAATTCAGGCTGTTGCTCGGTTAATTCTTAACCACAGTTCTTTGAATTTCCCTCACTTTCATTGCACTTGAAGGGACAGCAGATTATTCACCCCTGTCAGGGTATCTAGAACATTCTCCTTGATCTATGAACTCTAAAAACTAAACGTGCCAGAATGTTCCTGTGTCCTACATCCCTGCAGACCAGGACAGGAGTAACATTAACTACTAAGGGTAAAAGACCTTCACACAGGGTTCACGTCTTCATGTTTGATCTGTTCACAGGCTATACTACCGCTGGCTAGGTCAGCATTTATTGCCCATCCCTAATTGCCCTTGAGAAGGTGGTGGTGAGCTGCCTTCTTGAACCGCTGCAGTCCATGTGGTGTAGGTACACCCACAGTGCTGTTAGGGAGGGAGTGCCAGGATTTTGACCCAGCGACAGTGAAGGAACGGCGATATATTTCCAAGTCAGGATGGTGAGTGGCTTGGAGGGGAACTTCCAAGTGGTGGTGTTCCCATCTATCTTCTATCCCTGTCCTTCTAGATGGTAGTGGTCGAGGATTTGGAAGGAGCTGTCGAAGGAGCCTTGGTGAATTCCTGCAGGGTATCTTGTAGATGGTACACACACTGCTGCTACTGTGCATCAGTGGTGGAGGGAGTGTGTTTGTGGATGTGGTGCCAATGAAGCGGGCTGCTTTGCCCTGGACGGTGTCAAGCTTCTTGAGTGTTGTGGGAGCTGCACTCATCCAGGCAAGTGGGGAGTATTCCATCACACTCCTGACTTGTGCCTTGTAGATGGTGGACAGGCTTTGGGGAGTCAGGAGGTGAGTTACTCACTGCAGGATTCCTAACCTCTGACCTGCTCTTGTAGCCACAGTATTTATATGGCTAGCCCAGTTCAGTTTCTGGTCAATGGAAACCCCCAGGATGTTGATAGTGGGGGATTCAGTGATGGCCATTGGACATCAAGGGGCAATGGTTAAATTCTCTCTTGTTGGAGATGGTCATTGCCTGACACTTGTGTGGCGCAAATGTTACTTGCCACGTGCCAGCCCAAACCTGGATATAGTCCAGGTCTTGCTGCATTTGGACATGGACTGCTTCAGTATCTGAGGAGTCACAAATGGTGTTGAACATTGTGCAATCATCAGTGAACATCCCCACTTCTGACCTTATGATGGAAGGAAGGTGATTGATGAAGCAGCTGAAGATGGTTGGGCCGAGGACACTACCCTGAGGAACTCCTGCAGTGATGTCCTGGGGCTGAGATGATTGACCTCCAACAACCACAACCATCTTCCTTTGTGCTCAGTATGACTCCAACTAGCGGAGAGTTTTCCCCCGATTCCCATTGACTCCAGTTTTGCTAGGGATCCTTGATGCCACACTCGGTCAAATGCTGCCTTGATGTCAAGGGCAGTCACTCTCTCCTCATTTCAGGAGTTCAGCTCTTTTGTCCATGTTTGAACCAAGGCTGTAATGAGGCCAGGAGCTGAGTGGCCCTGGCAGAACTCAAACTGGGCATCAGTGAGCAGGTTATTGCAAAGCAAGTGCTGTTAATAGCACTGTTGATGACCCCTTCCATCACTTTACTCAAGATGGAGAGTAGACTGATGGGGCAGTAATTGGCTGGGTTGGATGTGTCCTGTTTTTTGTGTACAGGACATACCTGGGCAATTTTCCACACAGCCGGGTAGATGCCAGTATTGTAGCTGTACTGGAACAGCTTGGCTAGGGGCACAGCAAGTTCTAGAACACAAGTCTTCAGTACTATTTCCGGAATATTGTCAGGGCCCATAGCCTTTGCAGTATCCAGTGCCTTCAGCCATTTATTGATATCTCTTGGAGTGAATCGAATTGACTGAAGACTGGCATCTGTGTTGCTGGGGACCTCCGGAGGAGGCTGAGATGGATCATCCATTCAGCACTTCTGGCTGAAGATTGTAGCAAATGCTTCAGCCTTATCTTTTGCACTGATGTGCTGGGCTCCTCCATCATTGAGGATGGGGATGTTTGTGGAGCATCCTCCTCCAGTGAGTTGTTTATCTGTCCACCACCATTCACCACTGGATGTGGCAGGACTGCAGAGCTTAGATCTGATCTGTTGGTTGTGGGATCGCTTAGCTCTGTCTATCACTTGCTGCTTATGCTGTTTGACACACAAGTAGTCCTGTGTTATAGCTTCTACAGGTTGACACCTCATTTTTAGGTATGCCTGGTGCTGCTCCTGGCATGCCCTTCTGCACTCTTCATTGAACCAGGGTTGATCCCTGGCTTAAAAACAAAAAAACTGCGGATGCTGGAAATCCAAAACAAAAACAAAAACAGAATTACCTGGAAAAACTCAGCAGGTCTGGCAGCATCGGCGGAGAAGAAAAGAGTTGACGTTTCGAGTCCTCATGACCCTTCGACAGAACTTGAGTTCGAGTCCAAGAAAGAGTTGAAATATAAGCTGGTTTAAGGTGTGTGTGTGGGGGGCAGAGAGAGAGAGAGAGAGAGAGAGATGTGGAGGGGGGGTGTGTGGTTGTAGGGACAAACAAGCAGTGATGGAAGCAGATCATCAAAAGATGTCAACAACAATAGAACAAAAGAACACAGAGGTGTCGAAGTTGGTGATATTATCTAAACGAATGTGCTAATTAAGAATGGATGGTAGGGCACTCAAGGTATAGCTCTAGTGGGGGTGTTTTTTTTTAAATAATGGAAATAAGTGGGAAAAGGAAAATCTTTATAATTTATTGGAAAAAAAAGGAAGGGGGAAACAGAAAGGGGGTGGGGATGGGGGAGGGAGCTCACGACCTAAAGTTGTTGAATTCAATATTCAGTCCGGAAGGCTGTAAAGTGCCTAGTTGGAAGATGAGGTGTTGTTCCTCCAGTTTGCGTTGGAGCCTGACGCATTGATCCAGGGTTGATCCCCTAGCTTGATGGTAATGGTAGAGTTGGGGATATGCTAGCCAATGAGGTTACAGATTGTGTTCGAATACAATTCTGCTGCTGCTGATGGCCCACAGCACCTCATGGATGCCCAGTCTTCAGTTGCTAGATCTGTTTGAAATCTATCCCATTTAGCATGATGGTAGTGCCACAAAACACAACAAAAAAACAAAGAATAACTAATTAAGGCTAATTAAATCCTGCTTTCTACCCTTAATTAGCACATTCCTTAGATAATATCACCACCTTCAACACCTCTTTGTCCTTTTGTCTATGACATGTTTTGGTTATCTCCACCTATCAGTGGCCGTCTATCCACTCTACCTGTCCCACCCTCTCCCCTTAAACCAGCTTATATTTCACCTCTCTTCTATTTTTCCTTAGTTCTGTTGAATAGTCATGCGGACTCGAAACGTTAACTGTGTTCCTCTCTGCAGATGCTGCCAGACCTGCTGAGTTTTTCCAGGTATTTTTGTTTTTGTTTTTGTTCACCAATGATTCTGTTTGATTAAAATAAACCTGAAAATCAGGGAATGTACATATGGTCAGTCAGAATCCCCCCAAAATTTTACAACACAGAAGGAGGCCATTCAGCCCATCAAGTGGAGCTGAAAATTGATATTTAATACTTTAGATGCACATGATTTCTTCAATCTAATTTTATCTACCTCCCTGATAACTCAGTGAAGGACCCAGTCAGTAACTGAGCAGACAGAACAAATTCCATAAAATTAAACAAGGGCAGCAGACACATGGGAACACCACCACCTGGAAGTTCCCCCCCAAATCACTCACCATCCTGACTTGGAAATATATCGGCTGTTCCTTCACTGTCACTGGGTCAAAATCCTGGAACTCCCTCCCTAACAGCACAGTGGGTGTACCTACACCACATGGACTGCAGTGGTTCAAGAAGGCAGCTCACCACCACCTTCTCAAGGGTAATTAGGGATGGGCAATAAATGCTGGCCCAGCCAGTGATACCCACAAATCTGAAATGAAACCAGCAGGTCAGGCAGTGTCCGTGGAGAGGCAAACAGAGTTAATGCTTCAGTTAAGTGGCCTTTCATCAGAACTGGCAAAGATTCTGAGGAAAGAACAACTTGCACCCTCAGTGTGGTCACAGTTAACCAGAGCTCAGGGCAGTAGCTGGAAGTTAGACTATACCCCAGTCTCCTGGTGGGTGCAGGAGGGAACACCATGTGAGTTTTGCCTCTGAGAGGCTAGTTCACTTCAGCAGCAGCTGGGGTGATGGGGCAAAGGGGGGTGGGGGTCAGTATTGCTGCTGAACCTTAAACTTGTGAATAGGGGGATTCCAACCAGAGGGAACTGGACAATTTCTAAAAATTACCTGGCAATAAGGAATGAGGTCAAGAAAATTACTGAGTAAATTGGGCTTCTATTCTCTGGAGTTTAGAAGAATGAGAGGCGATCTTGTTGAAATCTACAAAATTCTGAGGGGTTTGACAGGGTGGACCCTGAGAGATTGTTTCCACTGGTCGGGGAATCTAAAACACGGGGAAACAGTCTCAGGATAAGAGGCCGATCATTCAGGGCTGAGATGAGGAGAAATTTCTTCATTCAAAGTGAATCTTTGGAATTCTCTACCCCAGAGGGTTGTGGATGCTCCATCGCTGAATATATTTCAGGCTGGGAGATGCAGGGAATTCTATGATAAGGGGAAAGGACGGGAAAGTGGGGTTGGAGCCCAGGATCAGCTATGATTGTATTGAAAGGTGGAGCAAGCTCGATGGGCCAAATGGATTACTCCTGCTCGAACTTGTTGTCTTCTTGTAGACTGCAATTTGTGTGGATTCCAAGTTGGTCCATTCAGTACATAGCATTAATAACCAAAGACCTTCTGATGAAGGACTATCAGGAAGGTGAGGAACAGGGTAGCCTGAAGAGTGAAATATTTCCCCTACCCTGCTCACCCGGTCCCCACTCTCAGCCTCCCTCGAACTTTCCCTTACACCTACCCAGTTCCAAACAAAATGAATGCAGGCTATAAGTGTCCAGAAGGGGAGTTTGAATAACCAATTCAAACACATTGGTTATTAGGAATTGATCTACAGCCAGTTGGCTGGAGTTACTGCAGAAAGTGCCAGAACGACAAACAATCTCTGTTTACACAGTGAGTAAATCCCAGCACCAGTTTGGATAATTTATCTTGTTTCATTCTTAATAACAGTTCATATTTTATAAGTAACAGTTAGATAACAGGAAAATAACTGAACTTTAAATAGCATTGGCGGGGATGAGTGAATGGCAAAAGTTTGAGAGAACTAAAATATGATTGTGAAATATTATTAGGAACGTAAATTGTGCAAAACTGAACCAATAACGAGAGTGAAGATTTCAATGGAAACACAGGCACGATAAAAAGCGGTACAGTCCTACACACACTGACTCTCACTGGGGTACAGTCCCACACATACTGACTCTCATAGGGGTACAGTTCCACACACACTGACTCTCACTGGGGTACAATCCTGCGCACACTGACTCTCACTGGGGTACAGTTCCACACACACAGACTCTCACTGGGGTACAGTTCCACACACACAGACTCTCACTGGGGTACAATCCGGCGCATGCAGACTCTCATTGGGGTACAGTTCCACACACACTGACTCTCACTGGGGTACAGTCCCACACACACTGACTCTCACTGGGGTACAGTCCCACACATACTGACTCTCACTGGGGTACAGTTCCACACACACTGACTCTCACTGGGGTACAGTTATACACACACTGACTCTCACTGGGGTACAGGTTCCAAACACACTGATGCACACTGGGGTATGGGTCCCACACACACATTGACTCTCACTGGGGTACAATCCTGCGCACACTGACTCTCACTGGGGTACAATCCTGCGCACACTGACTCTCACTGGGGTACAGTTCCACACACACAGACTCTCACTGGGGTACAGTTCCACACACACAGACTCTCACTGGGGTACAGTTCCACACACACTGACTCTCACCGAGGTACAGTTACACACACACTGACTGTCACTGAGGTACAATCCTGCGCACGCTGACTCTCACTGGGACACAGTCCCACACACACTGACTCTCACTGGGGTATAGTTCCACACACACGGACACTCACTGGGGTACAGTTCTGCGCACGCTGACTCTCACTGGGGTATAGTTCTACAAACACTGACTCACACTGGGGTACAATCCCACACACACTGAATCTTCCAGGGTTACAGATCCATGCATACTGACATTCACTGGGATACGTCCCACACACAGTGACTCTATCTGGGATACATTTCCACAGAAACTGATTCTCACTGGGGTACAGTTCTACACACACTGACTCTCACTGGGGTACAGTTCCACACACACTGACTCTCACTGGGGTACAGTTCTACACACACTGACTCTCACTGGGGTACAGTTCCACACACACTGACTCTCACTGGGGTACAATTCTACACACACTGACTCTCACTGAGATACAGTTCTACACACTGACTCTCACTGGGGTACAGTTCTACACACACTGACTCTCACTGGGGTACAGTTCTACACACACTGACTCTCACTGGGGTACAGTTCCACACACACTGACTCTCACTGAGATACAGTTCTACACACTGACTCTCACTGGGGTACAGTTCTACACACACTGACTCTCACTGGGGTACAGTTCTACACACACTGACTCTCACTGGGGTACAGTTCCACACACACTGACTCTCACTGGGGTACAGTTCCACACACACTGATTCTCTCTGGGGACCAGTTCCACATACATTGACTCTCAATGGGGTACAGTTCTACACACACTGATTCTCACTGGGTTACAGTCCCACACACACTGACTCTCACTGGGGTACAGTTCTACACACACTGATTCTCACTGGGTTACAGTCCCACACACACTGACTCTAACTGGGGTACAGTTCCACACACACTGACTCTCACTGGGTTACAGTCCCACACACACTGACTCTCACTGGGTTACAGTCCCACACACACTGACTCTCACTGGGTTACAGTCCCACACACACTGACTCTCACTGGGTTACAGTCCCACACACACTGACTCTCACTGGGGTACAGTTACACACACACTGACTCTCACTGGGGTACAATTCCACATACTCTGACTCTCACTGGGGTACGGGTCCCACACACACTGACTCTCACTTGGGTACAATCCTGCGCTCGCTGACACTCACTGGGACACAGTCCCACACACACTGAATCTCACTGGGGTACATTTCCGTGCATGCGGACTCTCACTGGGGTACAGTTCCGTGCATGAGGACTCTCACTGGGGTACAGTTCTACACACACTGACTCACACTGGGGTACAGTTCCACACATACTGAATCTTCCAGGGTTACAGATCCACGCATAATGACACTCATTGGGATACAGTCCCACACACACATTGACTCTATCTGGGATACATTTCCACAGAAACTGTTTCTCACTGAGGTACAATTCCACGGACACTGACTCTCACTGGGGTACAGTCCCACATACACTGACTCTCACTGGGGTACAGTTCCACACACACTGACTCTCACTGGGGTACAGTCCCACACACA
Source organism: Carcharodon carcharias (assembly GCF_017639515.1). Taxonomy (NCBI): domain Eukaryota; kingdom Metazoa; phylum Chordata; class Chondrichthyes; order Lamniformes; family Lamnidae; genus Carcharodon; species Carcharodon carcharias. Next base: position 535,367 of record NC_054473.1, read on the forward strand.
CTGACTCTCAATGGTGTACAGTCCCACACACACTGACTCTCACTGGGGTACAATCCTGCGCACGCTGACTCTCACTGGGACACAGTCCCACACACCTTGACTCTCACTGGGGTACAGTTCCGTGCATGCGGACTCTCACTGGGGTACAGTCCCACATACACTGACTCTCACTGGGGTACAGTCCCACATACACTGACTCTCACTGGGGTACAGTTCCACACACACTGACTCTCACTGGGGTACAGTCCCACACACACTGACTCTCACTGGGGTCCAATTCACAGACACATTGATTCTCAATATGTCCAGTTCCATGCACACTGACTCTCACTGGGGTACAGTCCCACAAACACTAACTCTCTCTGAGGGACAATTCCACAAACAGTGACTCTGCCTGGGATCAAGTTCCATGCACACTGACTCTCACTGGTGTACAGTTGCACACACAGTGACTCTCACTGGGTAGCAATTCCAGACACACTGACTCTCACTGGGGTACAGCTCCACACACACTGACTCTCAATGTGGCTCTGGTTACACACGCACTGTCCCTCATTCGGGTACAGTCCCACACACACTGACTCGCGCTGTGGCACAATTCACAGGCACACTAATTCTCAATATGAACAATTCCACACTCAGGGGTACAGTCCCACACACACTGACTCTCCCTGGTGTACAGTTCAACACACACTGTCACTCATTGGGGTAAAGTTCCACACACACTGACTCTCCCTGGGGTACAATAGCACACACGCTGACCCTCACTTGGGTACAATTCCACACACACTGAATCTTCCTAGGTTACAGATCAAAGCATACTGACTCTCACTGGGATAAAGTCTCACACACACAGTTCCACACACGTTGACTCCCATTCGGGTACAGTTGCACACACATTGATCCTTACTAGGGTACAGTTTCAGCCACACTGACTGTCACTGGGGTACAGTCCCACACACACTGGCTCACACTGAGGTACAGTTTCACACACACTAACTCTCATTGGGGTACAGTCCCACACACACTGGCTCACACTGAGGTACAGTTTCACACACACTAACTCTCATTGGGGTACAGTCCCACACACACTGAACCTCATTGGGATACAGTTCCACAGGCAATTGCTCTCAGTAGGGTAAAGTCCAACACACACACTGACTCTCTCCGGGATCCAGTTCCACATACACTGACTCTCACTTGGGTACAGTCCAACACACAGGTAATTCTGTTTTTGTTTTGGATTTCCAGCATCCGCAGTTTTTTTGTTTTTATCTGTGTTTAATTGACTGCCACTGCTCTTCAAGAAATGCCTACCTCCTTGAAGAAGTTCTGTTCCTCTCTGCGACAAGATTTCCGGATCTCTCTGTTGCCTTGTTCACCTTCATTGCTTTCCATTTCTCTCCTAGTGTTTGACAAGGTGTTTACTAAAACCCGCTTTCACAGCCATATCTCCTTTCTCAGTGACTGTCTCCGTCTCCGACTTACCCCACGTGGATTTCAACTGAAATTCCACCCCTCATGTTTCGAACCCACCCAGGATTACAGGTATTTCCGGGACATAAAACACTCCTCGGACTGCTGTTCCCGTCACATTCTGAAATCCACTCTCAGTGCCATGCGCCGCCATATGAACACACTCGACCTCTCCCTCCAGCAGCACCGCCGTACACTTTTTCAAAGCTGCGCGTGCCCCCAGTTTCATTTTATCCTTCGGCTCATCCGACTCCTCAACAAGAAACTTTTTCTCTTTCTCTCAAGTGCTAAGGAACGCAAGCTGCAACAACTCATCGACACCAACACCCATCTAGGACCCTCCACCCCTGCCTGTCCCTCCGTCCCCACCCTTTCTTCCAGTCCCAACCCCAGCCGTGTATTCACTATACCCCCTGACCTTCCCCTCTCCGACGTTGAACGTTCAGTGCTCAGCAAAGGACTTAGTTTCATAGCCTTACGCCCTCACCTCAATGAATTTCGGGCTCGGCATGATACTGAACTCTTCTTCCGCCGTCTTCGTCTCCGGGCTCACTTCTTTGGGCAGGAGTCCTCTCCCAGTTCAACGGATCCTTTTACCCATCTTCAATATTCTCCGTCCACCTGGACCCCTCCCTCTGGATTCTTACCTTCTCTCGATCTTTTCATTGAGAACTGTCGGCGCGACATTAGTCGTCTCAATTTCTCTGCTCCTCTCACCCATTCTAACCTGTCTCTCTCTGAACTTACTGCACTCCATTCTCTCAGGTCCAACCCTGACATTGTCATCAAACCCGCTGACAAGGGTGGTGCTGTTGTTGTCTGGCGCACTGACCTCTACCTCGCGGAGGCTGAGCGTCAACTCGCAGACACTTCCTCCTACCTCTCCCTGGACCATGACCCCACCACTGAACATCAAGCCACTGTTTCCAGGACTGTCACTGACCTCATCTCCTCTGGGGATCTCCCTCCCACAGCTTCCAACCTGATAGTCGCCCAACCTCGGACGGCCCGCTTCTATCTCCTACCCAAAATCCACAAACAGAACTGCCCCGGTAGACCGATCGTCTCAGCTTGCTCCTGCCCCACAGAACTCATTTCTCGTTATCTTGACTCCCTTCTCTCTCCCCTTGTCCAGTCCCTTCCCACCTACATCCGTGATTCCTCTGACACCTTACGTCACATCAACAATTTCCAGTTCCCTGGCCCCAACCGCTTCCTCTTCACCATGGACGTCCAATCCGTCTACACCTCCATCCCCCACCAGGATGGTCTGAGGACCTTTAGCTTCTTCCTCGAACAGAGGCCCGAACAATCCCCATCCACCACTACTCTCCTCCGTCTGGCTGAACTTGTTCTCACACTGAACAATTTCTCCTTCAACTCCTCTCACTTCCTCCAAATAAAAGGTGTGGCTATGGGTACCCGCATGGGCCCCAGCTATGCCTGTCTCTTTATGGGGTATGTGGAACATTCCTTGTTCCAGTCCTACTCCGGCCCCCTTCCACAACTCTTTCTCCGGTACATCGATGATTGCTTCGGTGCCGCTTCAAGCTCTCATCAGGACTTGGAAAAATTTATTAATTTTGCTTCCAATCTCCACCCCTCCATCATTTTCACGTGGTCCATCTCTGACACTTCCCTTCCCTTCCTTGACCTCTCTGTCTCAATCTCTGGTGATAGACTGTCTACCAATATCCATTACAAACCCACCGACTCCCACAACTATCTCGACTACAGCTCCTCACACCCCACTTCCTGTAAGGACTCCATCCCATTCTCTCAGTTCCTTCGCCTCCATCGCATCTGTTCCGATGATGCTACATTCAAAAACAGTTCCTCTGACATGTCCTCCTTCTTCCTTAACCGAGGTTTTCCACCCACGGTCGTTGACAGGGCCCTCAACCGTGTCCGGCCCATCTCCCGCGCATCCGCCCTCACGCCTTCTCCTCCCTCCCAGAAACATGATAGGGTCCCCCTTGTCCTCACTTATCACCCCACCTGCCTCCGCATTCAAAGGATCATCCTCCGCCATTTCCGCCAACTCCAGCATGATGCCACCACCAAACACATCTTCCCTTCACCCCACTTATCGGCATTCCGTAGGGATCGCTCCCTCCGGGACACCCTGGTCCACTCCTCCATCACCCCCTACTCCTCAACCCCCTCCTATGGCACAACCCCATGCCCACGCAAAAGATGCAACACCTGCCCCTTCACTTCCTCTCTCCTCACCGTCCAAGGACCCAAACACTCCTTTCAAGTGAAGCAGCATTTCACTTGCATTTCCCCCAACTTAGTCTACTGCATTCGTTGCTCCCAATGTGGTCTCCTCTACATTGGAGAGACCAAACGTAAACTGGGCGACCGCTTTGCAGAACACCTGCGGTCTGTCCGCAAGAATGACCCAAACCTCCCTGTCGCTTGCCATTTCAACACTCCACCCTGCTCTCTTGCCCACATGTCTGTCCTTGGCTTGCTGCATTGTTCCAGTGAAGCCCAACGCAAACTGGAGGAACAACACCTCATCTTCCGACTAGGGACTTTACAGCCTTCCGGACTGAATATTGAATTCAACAACTTTAGGTCGTGAGCTCCCTCCCCCATCCCCACCCCCTTTCTGTTTCCCCCTTTTTTTTTCCAATAAATTATAAAGCTTTTCCTTTTCCCACCTATTTCCATTATAAAAAAAAACCCACTAGAGCTATACCTTGAGTGCCCTACCATCCATTCTTAATTAGCACATTCGTTTAGATAATATCACCAACTTTAACTTTAACACCTATGTGTTCTATTGTACTATTGTCGTTGACATCTTTTGATGATCTGCTTCTATCACTGCTTGTTTGTCCCTACAACCACACCAACTCCCTCCACCTCTCTGTCTCTCTATCTCTCCGCCCCCCACACACACACCTTAAACCAGCTTATATTTCAGCTCTTTCCTGGACTCGAACTCAAGTTCTGTCGAAGGGTCATGAGGACTCGAAACGTCAACTCTTTTCTTCTCCGCCAATGCTGCCAGACCTGCTGAGGTTTTCCAGGTAATTCTGTTTTTGTTTTGGATTTCCAGCATCCACAGTTTTTTTGTTTTTACACACTGATCCTTGTTGGGGTGCAGTCCCACATGCATTGACACTCAATGGGGTCCAGTTCCACTTACGATGACCACACTGAGGGACAGTTTCACACACGTTGATTCTCACTGGGGTACAGTCCCACACACACTGATTGTCACTGGGGTACAGTCACACACACACTGACCCTCACTGGGGTACAGTTGCACACACACTGAGACTCATTGGGGTACAGTTCCACGCACAGTGACCCTCACTGGGGTACAGTTTCACAGACACTGACTCTATCGGGGATACAGTTCCACAGACACTGACTCTCACTGGGGTACAGTTCCACATACATTGACTCTCAATGGGGTACAGTCCCACGCACAGTGACTCACACTGGTGAACAGTTCTACCACACTGACTCTCACTGGTGCACAGCTCCACACACACACTGACTCTCACTGGAGTACAGTTCCACACGCACTGACACACATTGGGGTAAAGTTACACACACACACTGAATCTCACTGCTGCACAGTTCCACACATACTAATTCTCACTGGGGTACAGGTCCACACACACTTACCCTCACTGGGGTACAGTTTCACAGACACTGACTCTCACTGGGATACAGTTCCACATACATTGACTCTCAATGGGGTACAGTCTCACTCACACTGACTCACATTGGTGTACAGTTCTACCACACTGTCTCTCACTGGTGTACAGTTCAACACACACTGACTCTCACTGGTGTACAGTTCTACCACACTGTCTCTCACTGGTGTACAGTTCAACACACACTGACTCTCACTGGTGTACAGTTCTACCACACTGTCTCTCACTGGTGTACAGTTCCACATACACTGACTCTCACTGGTGTACAGTTCCACACACACTGACTCTCACTGGTGTACAGTTCAACACACACTGACTCTCACTGGTGTACAGTTCTACCACACTGTCTCTCACTGGTGTACAGTTCCACATACACTGACTCTCACTGGGGTACAGTTCTACATGCACTGGCTCTCACTGGAGTACAGTTCCACACACACTGACATACATTCGGGTAAAGCTCCACACACACTGACTCTCACTGGGGTACAGTTCCACACATACTAATTCTCACTGGGATACAGTTCCACACACATTGACTCTCACTGGGGTACAGTCCCACACACACTGACTCTCACTGGGGTACAGTTCCACACATACTAATTCTCACTGGGATACAGTTCCACACACATTGACTCTCACTGGGGTACAGTCCCACACACACTGACTCTATCTGAGACACAGTCCCACACACACTGGCTCTCACTGCGGTACAGGTCCCACAAACACTGACCCTCAGTGGGGTACAGGTTCCACACACACTGACTCTCACTGGGATACATTCCCACAAACACTGACCCTCACTGGGGTACAGTTCTACACACACTGACTCTTACTGGGGTACAGATCCACGCATACTGACTTTATCTGGGATACAGTTCCACACATACTGACTCTCATCAGGATACAGTTCCGCACACATTGACTCTCATTGGGGTAAAGTTGCACACACATTGATTCTTACTGGGGTACAATTTCACACACACTGACTCACCTGGGGTACAGTCCCACACAAACTGAACCTCATTGGGGTACAGATTCCACAGGCACTTGCTCTCAGTAGGGTAAAGTCCAACACACACACTGACTCTCACTGGGATATAGTCCCACATACACTGACTTTATCTGGAGTCCAGTTCCACATACACTGACGCTTATTGGGGTACAGTTCCACACACACTGGCTCTCACTGCGGTACAGGTCCCACACATGCGGACCCTCACTGGGGTACAGTTCCACAGACACTGACTCTCACTGGGATACAGTCCCACACACACTGACTCACACTGGTGTACAGCACCACACACACTGACACTCACTGGGGTACATTTCCACACACATTGGCTCTCACTGGAATATAGTTCCACAGGCACTGACAAACATTGGGGTAAAGTTACACACACACTGACTCTCACTGGAATATAGTTCCACAGGCACTGACAAACATTGGGGTAAAGTTACACACACACTGACTCTCACTGGTGTACAGCAGCACACACACTGACTCTCATTGGTGTACAGTTCCACACACACTGACTCACACTGGTGTACAGCACCACACACACTGACTCACACTGCGGTACAGTCCCACACACACTGATTCTCACTGGGGTACAGTTCCACACACACTGACACACATTGGGGTAAAGTTAAACACAAACACTGACTCTCACTGGTGCACAGTTCCACAAATATTAATTCTCGCTGGGGTACAGTTCCACACACACTGACCCTCACTGGGGTACAGTTTCACAGACACTGACTCTATCGGGGATACAGTTCCACAGACACTGACTCTCACTGGGGTACATTTCCACATACATTGACTCTCAATGGGGTACAGTCCCACACACACTGACTCTCACTGGGGTACAGTTCCACATACATTGACTCTCAATGGGGTACAGTCCCACGCACAGTGACTCTCACTGGGGCACAGTTCTACCACACTGACTCTATCTGAGACACAGTCCCACACACACTGGCTCTCACTGCGGTACAGGTCCCACACACACTGACTCTCACTGGGGTGCAGTTCTACACACACTGACTCTCACTGGGGTACAGATCCACGTATACTGACTTTATCTGGGATACAGTTCCACACATACTGACTCTTACTGGGATACAGTTCCACACAAATTGACTCTCATTGGGGTAAAGTTGCACACACATTGATTCTTACTGGGGTACAGTTTCACACACACTGACTCACCTGGGGTACAGTCCCACACAAACTGAACCTATTGGGGTACAGATTCCACAGGCACTTGCTCTCAGTAGGGTAAAGTCCAACACACACACTGACTCTCACTGGGATACAGTCCCACAAACACTGACTTTATCTGGAGTCCAGTTCCACATACACTGACTCTTACTCGGGTACAGATCCACGCATACTGACTCGCACCGGGATGCAGTTCCACACACTGGCTCTCACTGTGGTACAGGTCCCACAAACACGGACCCTCACTGGAGTACAGTTCCACACACACTGACTCACACTGGTGTACTGCACCACATGCACTGGCACTCACTGGGGAACATTTCCACACGCACTGGCTCTCACTGGGGTACAGTTCCACACACACTGACTCTCACTGGGGTACAGTTCCACACACACTGACTCTCACTGGGTTACAGTCCCACACACACTGACTCTCACTGGGGAACATTTCCACACACACAGACTCTCACTGGAGTACAGTTCCACACGCTTGACACACATTGGGGTAAAGTTCCACACACACTGACTCTCACTGGGGTACAGTTCCACGCACACTGACCCTCACTGGGATACAGTTCCACATACATTGACTCTCAATGGGGTACAGTCCCACACACACTGACTCACACTGGTGTACAGTTCTACCACACTGTCTCTCACTGGTGTACAGTTCCACATACACTGACTTTATCTGGGATGCAGTTCCACACACATTGACTGTCATTGGGGTACAGTTGAACACACATTGATTCTTACTGGGGTCCAGTTTCATCCACACGGACTCCCTCTGGGGTACAATCCAACACACACTGACTCTCACTGGGGTACAGTTCCACACGTACTGGCTCTCACTGGGGTACAGTTCCACACGCACTGCCTCTCACTGGAGTACAGTTTCACACATACTAATTCTCACTGGGGTACAGTTCCACACACATTGACTCTCATTGGGGTACAGCTGCACACACATTGATCCTTAATCGGGTACAGTTTCACCCACACTGACTGTCACTGGGGTACAAACGCAGACACACAGACTCACACTGGGGAACAGTTCCACACACACTGACTCTCCTGGGGTACAGTCCTACACACACTGAAGCTCATTGGGTTACAGTTCCACAGGCATTGCTCTCCGTAGGGTAAAGTCCAGCACACACAATGACTCTCCCTGGGGTCCAGTTCCACATACACTGACTTTTATTGGGGTACAGTCCCACACGCATTGCCACTCAATGGGGTCCAATTCCATTTACACTGATCACACTGAGGGCAGTCCCACACACACTGACTCTCACTGGGGTAAAGTCAGACACACAATGACTCTCACTGGGGTACAGTTCCACACGCACTGGCTCTCACTGGGGTACAGTTCCACAAACACTGACTCTCACTTGGGTAAAGTCTGACACACAATGACTCTCACTGGGGTACAGTTCCACATGCACTGCCTCACACTGGAGTACAGTTCAACACACACTGGCTCTCACTGGAGTACAGTTCCACACACACTGACACATATTGGAGTAAAGTTCCACACACACTGACTCTCACTGGGGAACAGTCCCACACACACTGACTCTCACTGGGGTACAGTTCCACACACACTGACTCTCACTGGGGCACAGTTGCACACACACTGACTCTCATTGGGGTACAGTTCCACACACACTGACTCTCACTGGGGTACAGTTCAACACACACTGACCTTCACTAGGGTGCAGTTGCACACACACTGACTCTCACTGGGGTACAAACCCACACACAATTACTATTACGGGGTTACAGATCCACGAATACTGACTCTCACTGGGATACAGTCCCACACACACTGACTTTATCTGGGATGCAGTTCCACACACATTGACTGTCATTGGGGTACAGTTGAACACACATTGATTCTTACTGGGGTCCAGTTTCATCCACACGGACTCCCTCTGGGGTACAATCCAACACACACTGACTCTCACTGGGGTACAGTTCCACACGTACTGGCTCTCACTGGGGTACAGTTCCACACGCACTGCCTCTCACTGGAGTACAGTTTCACACATACTAATTCTCACTGGGGTACAGTTCCACACACATTGACTCTCATTGGGGTACAGCTGCACACACATTGATCCTTAATCGGGTACAGTTTCACCCACACTGACTGTCACTGGGGTACAAACGCAGACACACAGACTCACACTGGGGAACAGTTCCACACACACTGACTCTCCTGGGGTACAGTCCTACACACACTGAAGCTCATTGGGTTACAGTTCCACAGGCATTGCTCTCCGTAGGGTAAAGTCCAGCACATACAATGACTATGCCTGGGGTCCAGTTCCACATACACTGACTTTTATTGGGGTACAGTCCCACACGCATTGCCACTCAATGGGGTCCAATTCCATTTACACTGATCACACTGAGGGCAGTCCCACACACACTGACTCTCACTGGGGTAAAGTCAGACACACAATGACTCTCACTGGGGTACAGTTTTACACGCACTGGCTCTCACTGGGGTACAGTTCCACATGCACTGGCTCTCACTGGAGTACAGTTCCACACATACTAATTCTCACTGGGGTACAGTTCCACACACATTGACTCTCATTGGGGTACAGCTGCACACACATTGATCCTTAATCGGGTACAGTTTCACCCACACTGACTGCCACTGGGGTACAAATGCGGACACACAGACTCACACAGGGGAACAGTTCTACACACACTGACTCTCCTGGGGTACAGTCCTACACACACTGAAGCTCATTGGGTTACAGTTCCACAGGCATTGCTCTCCGTAGGGTATAGTCCAGCACACACAATGACTCTCCCTGGGGTCCAGTTCCACATACACTGACTTTTATTGGGGTACAGTCCCACACGCATTGCCACTCAATGGGGTCCAATTCCATTTACACTGATCACACTGAGGGCAGTCCCACACACACTGACTCTCACTGGGGTAACGTCAGACACACAATGACTCTCACTGGGGTACAGTTTTACACGCACTGGCTCTCACTGGGGTACAGTTCCACACGCACTGCCTCTCACTGGAGTACAGTTCCACACATACTAATTCTCACTGGGGTACAGTTCCACACACATTGACTCTCATTGGGGTACAGCTGCACACACATTGATCCTTAATCGGGTACAGTTTCACCCACACTGACTGTCACTGGGGTACAAACGCGGACACACAGACTCACACTGGGGAACAGTTCCACACACACTGACTCTCCTGGGGTACAGTCCTACACACACTGAAGCTCATTGGGTTACAGTTCCACAGGCATTGCTCTCCATAGGGTAAAGTCCAGCACACACAATGACTCTCCCTGGGGTCCAGTTCCACATACACTGACTTTTATTGGGGTACAGTCCCACACGCATTGCCACTCAATGGGGTCCAATTCCATTTACACTGATCACACTGAGGGCAGTCCCACACACACTGACTCTCACTGGGGTAAAGTCAGACACACAATGACTCTCACTGGGGTACAGTTCCACATGCACTGCCTCACACTGGAGTACAGTTCAACACACACTGGCTCTCACTGGAGTACAGTTCCACACACACTGATTCTCACTGGGGTACAGTTCCATCCACACTGACTCTCACTGGGGTACGGGTCCCACACACACTGACTCTCACTGGGGAACAGTCCTACACACACTGACTCTCACTGGGGTACAGTTCCACACACACTGACTCTCACTGGGGTACAGTCCCACACACAGTGACTCTCATTGGGGTACAGTTCCACACACACTGACTCTCACTGGGGTACAGTTCCACACACACTGACTCTCACTGGGGCACAGTTGCACACACACTGACTCTCATTGGGGTACAGTTCCACACACACTGACTCTCACTGGGGTACAGTCCCACACACACTGACTCTCACTGGGGTACAGTTCCACACACACTGACTCTCACTGGGGTACAGTTCCACACACACTGACTCTCACTGGGGTACAGTTCCACACACATTGAATCTAAATAGGGTACAGTCCCACACACACTGACTCTCACTGGTGAACAGTTCTACCACACTAACTCTCACTGCTGTACAGTTCCACACACACTGACTCTTACTGGGGTAGAGTTCCACACACATTGAATCTAAATTGGGTACAGTCCCACACACACTGACTCTCACTGGTGAACAGTTCTACCACACTAACTCTCATTGCTGTACAGTTCCACACACACTGACTCTTACTGGGGTACAGTTCCACACACACTGTCTCTCCCTGGGGTACAATACCACACACACTGACCTTGCCGAGCGTGCAGTTGCACACACACTGACTCTCACTGGGGCACAGATTCACGCATACTGACTCTCACTGGGATACAGTCCCACACACACTGACTTTATCTAGGATACAGTTCCACACACATTGACTCTCATTGGGGTACAGTTGAACACACACTGATTCTTATTAGGGTACAGATTCACCCACACTGACTGTCACTGGGGTACAAACGCGGACACACTGACTCACACAGGGGAACAGTTTCATTCGCACTGATTCTTATTGGGGTATAGTCCCACACACATTGACACTCAATGGGGCCCAGTTCCACTTAAACTTACCACACTGCGGGACAGTTCCACACACACTGACTCCCACTGGGGTACAGTCACACACACACTGACTCTCACTGGGGTACAGTTCCACATATGCTGGCTCTCACTGGAGTACAGTTCCACACACACTGGCTCTCACTGGGGTACAGCTCCACAAACACTGACTCTTATTGGCGTACAGTTCCAGACACACTGACTCTCACTGGGGTACAGCTCCACAAACACTGACTCTTATTGGCGTACAGTTCCAGACACACTGACTCTCACTGGGGTACAGCTCCACACACACTGACTCTTATTGGCGTACAGTTCCAGACACACTGACTCTCACTGGGGTAAAGTCACACACACACTGAGTCTCCTGAGGTACAGTCCCACACATACTGAACCTCGTGGATGTACAGTTCCACATACACTGACAATTATTTGGGGTTCAATTCCACACACACTGGCTCTCACAGGGGTACCGGTCCCACACACACTGACCCTCACTGGGGTACAGTTCCACACACACTGACTCTCACTGGGATACAATTCCACACACATTGACTCTCACTGGGGTACAGTTGCACACACACTGACTCTCACTGGGATTTAATTCCACACTCATTGACTCTCACTGAAGTACAGCACCACACACACTGACTCTCAGTGGGGTACAGTTCCACACACACTGACTCTCAGTGGGGTACAGATCCACAAATACTGTCTCTAACTGGGATACAGTTCCACACACATTGACTCTCATTGGGGTACAGTTTCACCCACACTGACTCTCACTGGAGAACAAACGTGGACACACTGACTCACACTGGGGAACAGTTTCACGCGCACTGGCTCTCATTGGGGTTCAGTCCCGCGCACACTGACTCTCACTGGGGTACCGGTCCCACACACACCGACCCTCACTGGGGTACAGTTGCACACACACTGACTCGCACTGGGGTACAATTCCACACACACTGACCTCCACTGGGGTACAGTTTCACAGACACTGACGCTCACTGGGATACAGTTCCACACACACTGACTTTATCTGGGATACAGTTCCACACACACTTGCTCTCACTGGAGTACAGTTCCACACGCACTGACACACATTGGGGTAAAGTTACACACACACTGACTCTCACTGGTGCACAGTTCCACACATACTAATTCTCACTGGGGTACAGTTCCACGCACACTGACGCTCACTGCGGTACAGTTCCACACACATTGACTCTCACTGGGGTACAGTCCCAGACACACTGATTCTATCTGGGATACATTTCCACAGACACTGACTCTCACTGGGGTACAGTTCCACAAATATTGACTCTCAATGGAGTACAGTCCCACACACACTGACTCTCACTAGTGTACAGTTCCACAGACATTGACTCTCACTGGGGTATAGTTCTAGACACATTGTCTCTCACTGGGGTACAATACAACTCACAGTGAACATCACCAGGGTGCATTTGCACACACACTGACTCTCACTGGTGTACAAACCCACACACACTGACCGTCACTGGGGTATAGTTCCACCCACACTGACTCTTACTGGGATACAGTTCCACACACACTGACTTTATCTGGGATACAGTTCCACACATACTGACCCTCATTGGGATACAGTTCCACAGGGAATTGCTCTCAGTAGGGTAAAGTCCAACACACACACTGACTCTCTCTGGAGTCCAGTTCCACACACACTGACTCTCACTTGGGTACAGTTGAAGACACACTGATTCTCAGTGGAATACAGTTCCAGACACACTGACTCTCTCTGGGTCACACACATAGACACTCAATGGGGTCCAGTTCCACTAACACTGACAGCACTCAGGTACAGTTCCACACACACTGACACTCATAGGCGTACAGTCCCACACACATTGTCTGTCACTGGGGTACAGTCCCACTCACACTGTCTAACACTGGGGTTCAGTCCCACACACACTGTCTCTCACTGGAGTACACTTCCACACACACTGACCCTCACTGGTGTACAGTCCCACGCGCACTGACTCTTATTGGGGTACAGTTCCACACACACTGACTCTCACTGGGGTACAGTTCCACACACACTGACTCACACTGGGGTACATGTTCCACACAAACTGACTCCCACTGGGGTACATGTTCCACACAAACTGACTCCCACTGGGGTACAGCTTCCACACACACTGACTCTCACTGGTGTACATTTTCCACACGCACTGGCTATCATTGGGGTTCAGTCCCACACACACTGACTCTCACTGGGGTACAATTCCACACACACTGACTCCCACTGGGGTACAGTTCCACACACACTGACTCTCACTGGGGTATAGTTCCACAAGCACTGACTCACACAGGTATACAGCACCACACACACTGACTCTCACTGGTGCACAGTTCCACACATACTAATTCTCACTGGGGTACAGTTCCACACACACTGACCCTCACTGGGGTACAGTTGCACCCACACTGACACTCACTGGGGTACAGTTCCACACACACTGACTCTCACTGGGATACAGTCCCACAGACACTGACTAGATCTGGGATACTGTTCCACAGACACTGACTCTCACTGGGGTATAGTCCCACAAGCACTGACTCACACGGGTATACAGCACCACACACACTGACTCTCACTGGGGAACAATTCCACACACACTGACTCTCACTGGGGTACAGTCCCACACACACTGACTCTCACTGGGGTACAGTTCCACACACACTGACTCTCACTGGGGTACAGTCCCACACACACTGACTCTCACTGGGGTACAGTTCCACACACACTGACTCTATCTGGGATACAGTTCCACACAGACTGACAAACACTGGGGTAAAGTTACACACACAATGACTCTTACTGGTGCACAGTTCCACACATACTAATTCTCACTGGGGTACAGTTCCACACACACTGACCCTCACTGGGGTACAGTTGCACCCACACTGACACTCACTGGGGTACAGTTCCACACACACTGACTCTCACTGGGATACAGTCCCACACACACTGACTAGATCTGGGATACAGTTCCACAGACACTGACCCTCACTGGGGTACAGTTGCACCCACACTGACACTCACTGGGGTACTGTTCCACTCACACTGACACTCACTGGGGTACAGTTCCACACACACTGACATTCACTGTGATACAGTTCCACATACATTGAGTCTCAGTGGGGTACAGTCCCACACACACTGACTCTCACTGGGGTACAAACCCACACACACTTAATCTTACTGTGGTACAGATCCACGCATACTGACTCTCACTGGGATACAGTCCCACACACACTGACTTTATCTGGGATACAGTTCCACACATATTGTCTCTCACTGGGATATAGTTCCACACAAACTGCCTTTCATTGGGGTGCAGTTGAACACACATTGATTCTTACTGGGGTAAAGTTTCACCCACACTGACTGTCACTGGGGTACCAACGCAGAAACACTGATTCACACTGGTGTACAGTTTCACACACACTGACTCTGCTCGGGTACAGTCCCACATACAATAACCCTCATTGGGATACAGTTCCACGGGCAATTGCTCTCGGTAGAGTAAAGTCCAACACACACTGACGCTCTCTGCGGTCCAGTTCCACGTACACTGACTCTAACTGGGGTACAGTTCCACACACACTGACTCTTATTGGGGTATAGTCGCACACGCATTGACACTCAATGGGGTCCTGTTTCACTTACACTTACCACACTGAGGGACAGTTCCACATACACTGACTCTTCACTGGGGTACAGTTCCACATGCACTGGCTCTCACTGGAGTACAGTTCCACACACACTGACTCTCACTGGGGTATATTTCCACACGCACTGGCTCTCACTGGAGTACAGTTCCACATGCACTGACACAAATTGGGGTAAAGTTACACGCACACTGTCTCTCACTGGGGTACAGTTCCATACACAGTGACTCTCACTGGAGTACAGTCCCACACACACTGACTCTCACCGGTGTACAGTTCCACACAAACTGACTCTCACTCGGGTACAATGCCAAACACACTGTCTCTCACAGGGGTACAGTTTCCACACACACTGACTCTCACAGGGGCAGAATTCACACGCACTGGCTCTCATTTGGGTTCAGACCCACACACACTGACTCTTATTGGGGTACAATTCCCACACACTGTCTCACACTTCTATACAGTTGCACACACACTGGCTCTCCTGGTGTACAGTTCCACACACCCTGAATCTCACTGGGGTACAGCTTCCACACACACTGACTCTCACGGGTGTACATTTTCCACATGCACTGGCTCTCACTGGGGTTCAGTCCCACACACACTGACTCTTTTTGGGGTACAATTCCACACACACTGACTCTCACTGGGGTACAGTCGCACACACACTGACACTCACTGGTGTACAGTTCTACCACACTGACTCTCACTGGGGTACAGTTTCACAGACACTGACTCTCACTGGGATACAGTTCCACACACACTGACTCTCACTGGAGTAAGGGTCCCACGCACACTGGCTCTCACTGGGGTATGGGTCCCACACACAATGTCTCTTCCTGGGGTACGGGTCCCACACACACTGACTCTCACCGGGGTACAGTTCCACACGCACTGACTGTCACTGGGGTATGGGTCCCACACACAATGTCTCTTCCTGGGGTACGGGTCCCACACACACTGACTCTCACTGGAGTACAGTTCCACACGCACTGACACACATTGGGGTAAAGTTACACACACACTGACTCTCACTGGTGCACAGTTCCACACACACTGACCCTCCCTGGGGTACAAGTCCCACACACATTGACTCTCAGTGGGTAACAGTCCCCGACACACTGACTCTATCTGGGATACAGTTCCACAGACAATGACTCTCACTGGGATACAGTTCTACATACCTTGTCTCTCAATGGGGTACAGTTCCACACACACTGACTCTCACTGGTGTAAAATCCCACACACAGTGACTCTCACTGGGGTACAGTCCCACACACACTGACTCTCAGTGGGGTACAGTTCCACACACACTGACTCTCAGTGGGGTACAGGTCTACACACATTGACACTCACCAGTGTACAAACCCACACAAATTGACTCTTACTGGGGTACAGATCCACACATACTGTCTCTCACTGGGATACAGTTCCACACACATTGACTCTCATTGGGGTACATTTTCACCCACACTGACTCTCACTGGGGAACAAACGCGGACACACTGACTCACACTGGGGAACAGTTTCACACGCACTGGCTCTCATTGGGGTTCAGTCCCACACACACTGACTCTCACTGGGGTACCGGTCCCACACACACCGACCCTCACAGGGGTACAGTTGCACACACACTGACTCGCACTGGGGTACAATTCCACACACACTGACCTCCACTGGGGTACAGTTTCACAGACACTGACACTCACTGGGATACAATTCCACACATACTGACTTTATCTGGGATACAGTTCCACACACACTTGCTCTCACTGGAGTACAGTTCCACACGCACTGACACACATTGGGGTAAAGTTACACACACACTGATTCTCACTGGTGCACAGTTCCACACATACTAATTCTCACTGGGGTACAGTTCCACGCACACTGACGCTCACTGCGGTACAGTTCCACACACATTGACTCTCACTGGGGTACAGTCCCAGACACACTGATTCTATCTGGGATACATTTCCACAGACACTGACTCTCAATGGAGTACAGTCCCACACACACTGACTCTCACTGGTGTACAGTTCCACAGACATTGACTCACACTGGGATACAGTCCCACACACACTGACTCACACTGGTGTACAGCACCACACACACAGACTCTCACTGGGGTATAATTCTAGACACATTGTCTCTCACTGGGGTACAATACCACTCACAGTGAACATCACCAGGGTGCATTTGCACACACACTGACTCTCACTGGTGTTCAAACCCACACACATTGACCCTCACTGGGGTATAGTTCCACCCACACTGACTCTTACTGGGATACAGTTCCACCCACACTGACTCTCTCTGGAGTCCAGTTCCACACACACTGACTCTCACTTGGGTACAGTTGAACACACACTGATTCTCAGTGGGGTACAGTTCCAGACACACTGACTCTCTCTGGGGTACAGTCACACACACATAGACACTCAATGGGGTCTAGTTCCAATAACACTGACAGCACTCAGGTACAGTTCCACACACACTGACACTCATAGGCGTACAGTTCCACACACACTGTCTGTCACTGGGGTACAGTCGCACTCACACTGTCTAACACTGGGGTTCAGTCCCACACACACTGTCTCTCACTGGAGTACACTTCCACACACACTGACCCTCACTGGTATACAGTTGCACACACACTGGCTCTCCTGGTGTACATTTCCACACACATTGACTCTCACTGGGGTATATTCCCACAAGCACTGACTCACACTGGGGAACAATTCCACACGAACTGGTTCTCACTGGGGTACAGTTCCACAGACACTGGCTCTCACTGGTGTACAGTTCCACGCACACTGATGCTCACTGGGGTACAGTTCCAAACACACTGACACTCACTGGTGTACAGTTCCACACACATTGACTCTGACTGGGGTACAGTCCCATACACACTGACTCTATCTGGGATACAGTTCCACAGACACTGACTCTCACTGGGATACAGTTCGACACACACTGACTCTCAATGGTGTACAGTCCCACACACACAGACTCTCACTGGTGTACAGTTCCACACACACTGACTCTCACTGGTGTACATTTTCCACACGCACTGGCTCTCATTGGTGTTCAGTCCCACACACACTGACTCTTTTGGGGGTTCAATTCCACACACACGGACACCCACTGGGATACAGTTCCACACACATTGATTCTCACTGGGGTATAGTGCCACAAGCACTGACTCACACTGGGGTACAGTTCCACAGACACTGGCTCTCACTGGGGCACAGTTTCATAGACACTGACTCTCACTGGGGTACAGTTCCACACACACTGGCTCTCACTGGGGTACATTTCCACGCACACTGATGCTCACTGGGGTACAGTTGCAAACATACTGACACTCACTGGGCTACAGTCCCACACACACTGACTCTATCTGGGATAAAGTTCCACAGACACTGACTCTCACTGGGATACAGTTCCACATACATTGACTCTCAATGGGGTAAAGTCCCACACACACTGACTCTCACTGGTGAACAGTTTCACACACACTGACTCTCCCTGGGGTACAGGTCTATACACACTGTCTCTCACTGGCGTAGCACAACACACACACTGACCTTCACTAGGGTACAGCTTCACACACAATGACTCTCACTGGGGTACAAACCCACACACGATAACTCTTACTGGGGTACAGATCCACGCATACTGACTCTCACTGGGATACAGTCCCACACAAACTGACTTTATCTGGGATACAGTTCCACACATATTGTCTCTCACTGGGATACAGTTCCATACACATTGACTGTCATTGGGGTACAGTTCCACCCACACTGACTCTCACTGGGGAAAAAACGTGGACACACTGACTCACACTGGGGAACAGTTTCACACGCACTGGCTCTCATTGGGGTTCAGTCCCACACACACTGACACTCACTGGGTTAACGGTCCCACACACACTGACCCCAACTGGGGTACAGTTGCACACACACTGACTCGCACTGGGGTACAATTCCACAGACACTGACTCTCACTGGGAAACAGTACCACACACAATGACTCACACTGGGAAACAGTACCACACACAATGACTCACACTGGTGTACAGCACCACACACACTGACTCTCACTGGGATACATTTCCACACACACTGACTCTCACTGGGAAACAGTACCACACACAATGACTCACACTGGGATACAGTTCCACACACAATGACTCACACTGGTGTACAGCACCACACACACTGACTCTCACTGTGGTATAGTTCTAGACACAATGTCTCTCACTGGGGTACAATACCACTCACAGTGACCCTCACCAGGGTGCATTTGCAAACACACTGACACTCACTGGTGTACAGTTCCACGCATACTAATTCTCACTGGAGTACAGTTCCACACGCACTGACACACATTGGGGTAATTTTACACACACACACATTGACTCTCATTGGGGTACAGTTCCACACACACTGACTCTCACTGGGGTACAGTTGCACACACACTGACACACACTGGGGTACAGTTCCACACACACTGACTCTCACTGGGGTACAGTCACACACACACTGACTTTATCTGGGATACTTTTTCACAGACACTGTCTCTCACTGGGATACATTTCCAAACACACTGACTCTCAATGGGGTACAAACCCACACACGATAACTCTTACTGGGGTACAGATCCAGGCATACTGACTCTCACTGGGATACAGTCCCACACAAACTGACTTTATCTGGGATACAGTTCCACACATATTGTCTCTCATTGGGGTACAGTTCCACCCACACTGACTCTCACTGGGGAAAAAACGCGGACACACTGACTCACACTGGGGAACAGTTTCACACGCACTGGCTCTCATTGGGGTTCAGTCCCACACACACTGACACTCACTGGGTTAACGGTCCCACACACACTGACCCCAACTGGGGTACAGTTGCACACACACTGACTCGCACTGGGGTACAATTCCACAGACACTGACTCTCACTGGGAAACAGTACCACACACAATGACTCACACTGGTGTACAGCACCACACACACTGACTCTCACTGGGATACATTTCCACACACACTGACTCTCACTGGGAAACAGTACCACACACAATGACTCACACTGGGATACAGTTCCACACACAATGACTCACACTGGTGTACAGTTCCACACATACTAATTCTCACTGGAGTACAGTTCCACACGCACTGACACACATTGGGGTAATTTTTCACACACACACATTGACTCTCATTGGGGTACAGTTCCACACACACTGACTCTCACTGGGGTACAGTTGCACACACACTGACACACACTGGGGTACAGTTCCACACACACCGACTCTCACTGGGGCACAGTCACACACACACTGACTCTATCTGGGATACTTTTCCACACACACCGACTCTCACTGGGGTACAGCTCCACACACACTGACTCTCACTGGTCAACAGTTCCACACACACTGACTCTCACTGGGGTACAGTTCCACACACACTGAATCTCACTGGGGTACAATACCACACACACTGACCTTCACTAGGGTGCAGCTCCACACACACTGACTCTCACCGGGGTACAAACCCACACACACTTACTCTTACTGGGGTACCGATCCACGCATAATGACTCTCACTGGGATACTGTCCCACACACACTGACTTTATCTGGGATACAGTTCCACAGTTACTGTCCCTCACTGGGATACAGTTCCACACACATTGACTGTCTTTGGGGTACAGTTGAACACACATTGATTCTTACTGGGGTACAGTTTCACCCACACTGACTGTCACTGGGGTACAAACGCGGACACACTGACTCACACTGGGGAACAGTTTCACATACACTGACTCTCACTGGGGTACAGTCCAACACACACTGCATCTCATTGGGATACAGTTCCACAGGCAATTGCTCTCAGTAGGGAAAATCCAACACACACACTGACTCTCTCTGGGGTCCAGTTACACATACACTGACTCTCACTGGTGTACAGTTCCACAGACACTGACTCAAACTGGGATACAGTCCCACACATACTGACTCACACTGGTGTACAGCACCACACACACTGACTCTCACTGGGGTACAGTTACACACACACTGACTCTCACTGGTGCACAGTTCCACACACACTGACACTCACTGGGGTACAGTCCCCCACACACTGACACTCACTGGGGTACAGTTCCACACACACTGACACTCACTGGGGTACATTCCCACACACACTGACTCTCACTGGGGTATAGTTCCACACACACTGACTCTCACTGGGGTACAGTTCCACACACACTGACACCCACTGGGGTACGGGTCCCACACACACTGACTCTCACTGGGGTACAGTTCCACACACACTGACACCCACTGGGGTACAATTCCACACACACTGACACCCACTGGTGTTCAGTCCCACACACACACTGACACCCACTGGGGTACAGTTCCACACACACTGGCTCACACTGGGGAACAATTCCACACGAACTGGCTCTCACTGGGCTACAGTTCCATACACACTGGCTCTCACTGGTGTACAGTTCCACACACACTGATGCTCCCTGGGGTACAGTTCCACACACACTGACACTCACTGGGGTACTGTTCCACGCACACTGATGCTCACTGGGGTACAGTTTCACAGACACTGACTCTCACTGGGGTACAGTTACACGCACACTGACGCTCACTGGGGTACAGTTCCACACACGCTGGCCCTCACTGGGGTACAGTTGCACACACACTGACGCACACTGGGGTACAGTTCCACGCACACTGACTCTCACTGGGGTACAGTCACACACACACTGACTCTATCTGGGATACTTTTCCACAGACACTGACTCTCACTGGGATACATTTCCAAACACATTGACTCTCACTGGGGTACAGTTCTACACACACTGACTTTATCTGGGATACAGTTCCACAGTTACTGTCCCTCACTGGGATACAGTTCCACACACATTGACTGTCATTGAGGTACAGTTGAACACACATTGATTCTTACTGGGGTACAGTTTCACCCACACTGACTGTCACTGGGTTACAAACACGGACACACTGACTCACACTGGGGAACAGTTTCACATACACTGACTCTCACTGCTGTACAGTCCCACACACACTGCACCTCATTGGGATACAGTTCCACAGGCAATTGCTCTCAGTAGGGTAAAGTCCAACACACACACTGACTCTCTCTGGGGTCCAATTCCACATACACTGACTCTCACTGGTGTACAGTTCCACAGACACTGACTCAAACTGGGATACAGTCCCACACATACTGACTCACACTGGTGTACAGCACCACACACACTGACTCTCACTGGGGTACATTTCCACAGACATTGACTCTCACTGGGGTACAGTTACACACACACTGACCCTCACTGGGGTAAAGTTCCACACACACTGACTCTCACTGGTGTACAGTTCCACACACACTGACTCTCAATGGGATACAGCTCCACACACATTGACTCTCATTGGATTACAGTTGAACACACATTGATTCTTACTGGGGTACAGTTTAACCCACACTGACAGTCACTGGGGTACAAACGCAGACACACTGACTCACACTGGGGAACAGTTTCACACACACTGACCCACACTGGGCTACAGTTTCACACACACTGACACTCCTGATGTACAGTCCCACACACACTGAACCTCAATAGGATTCAGTTCCACAGGCATTTGCGCTCAGTATGGTAAATTCCAACACACACTGACTCTCTCTGGGGTCCAGTTCCTCATATACTTACTCTCACTGGGGTACAGTTCCACACACACTAACTCTTATTGGGGTATAGTCCCACACGCATTGACACTCAATGGGGTCCAGTTCCACTTACACTTACCAAACTGTGGGACAGTTCCACACACACTGACTCTTTCTGGGGTATAGTCACACACGCACTGACTCTCACTGGGGTACAGTTCCACATGCACTGGCTCTCACTGGAGTACACTTCCACACACACTGGCTCTCACTGGGTTACAGTTCCGCACACACTGACTCTTATTGGGGTACAGTTCCAGACACACTGACTCTCAGTGGGGTACAGTTCGAGACACACTGACTCTCACTGGATTACCGTCACACACACACTGAACCTCGTTGAGGTACAGTTCCACACACACTGACTCTCTCTGGGGTCCAGTTCCACTTATACTGACTCTCCCTAGGGTACAGATGCACACACACTGAATCTCACGTGGGTACAGTTCCACACTGGATCTTCCTGGGTCACAGATCACCACATACTGACTCTCACTGGAGAACAGTTCCACACACACTGACTCTCACAGAGATACAGTCACACACACACTGTCTCTCACTGGGGTACAGTTCCACATGCACTGGCTCTCACTGGAGTACACTTCCACACACACTGGCTCTCACTGGGTTACAGTTCCGCACACACTGACTCTTATTGGGGTACAGTTCCAGACACATTGACTCTCACTGGGGTACAGTCACACACCCATGGACTCTCCTGAGGTACAGTCCCACAGAAACTGATCCTCGTGGAGGTACAGTTCCACACACACTGGCTCTCACTGGGGCACCGGTGCCACACACACTGACTCTCACTGGGGGACAGTTGCACACACACTGACTCTCACTGGGATACAGTTCCACAAACACAGACTCTATCTCGGATACAGTTCCACAGACATTGACTCTCGCTGGGATACAGTCTCACACACACTGACTCACACTAGGGTGCATTTCCACACGCATTGGCTCTCTCGGGGATTCATTTCCACACACACTGCCTCTCACTGGATTACAGTTCCACACGTACTGACACACATTGGGGTAAAGTGACACACACAGTGACTCTCTCTGGTGTCCAGTTCCACACACACTGACTCTCACTGTGGTACAATTCCACATGCACTGGCTCTCATGGGGGTACAGTTCCACACACACTGGCTCTCACTGGTGCACATTTCCACATACT
Source organism: Carcharodon carcharias (assembly GCF_017639515.1). Taxonomy (NCBI): domain Eukaryota; kingdom Metazoa; phylum Chordata; class Chondrichthyes; order Lamniformes; family Lamnidae; genus Carcharodon; species Carcharodon carcharias. The sequence continues at coordinate 560,042 of NC_054473.1, forward strand.
AATTCTCACTGGGGTACAGTTCCACACACACTGACCCTCACTGGGGTACAGCTGCACACACACTGTCTCTCATTGGCGTACAGTCCCACACACACTGACTCTATCTGGGATACAGTTCCACAGACACTGACTCTCACTGGGATACAGTTCCACATGCATTGACTCTCAATGGGGTACATTTCCACACACACTGACTCAGACTGGTGTACAGTTCCAAACACACTGACTCTCAGTGGGGTACAGTTCGAGACACACTGACTCTCACTGCATTACAGTCACACACACACTGAACCTCGTTGAGGTACAGTTCCACACACACTGACTCTCTCTGGGGTCCAGTTCCACTTATACTGACTCTCCCTAGGGTACAGATGCACACAAACTGAATCTCACGTGGGTACAATTCCACACTGGATCTTCCTGGGTCACAGATCACCACATACTGACTCTCACTGGAGAACAGTTCCACAAACACTGACCCTCACAGGGATACAGGCACACACACACTGTCTCTCCTGAGGTACAGTCCCACACATCCTGAACCTTGTGAAGGTACAGTTCCACACAAACTAACTCTTATTGGGCTACAATTCCAAACACTCTGGATCTCACTGGGGTACCGGTCCCACACACAATGACCCTCACTGGGGTACAGTTCCACGCACACTGAAGCTCACTGGGGTACAGCTACACAGACACTGACTCTCACTGGGATACAGTTCCACAGACATTGACTCTCACTGGGGTACAGTTACACACACACTGACCCTCACTGGGGTAAAGTTCCACAGACATTGACTCTCACTGGTGTACAGTTACACACACACTGACCCTCACTGGGGTAAAATTCCACACACACTGACTCTCACCGGTGTAAAGTTCCACACACACTGACTCTCACTGGGGTACAATTCCACACACAAAGACACTCACTGGGGTACAGTTCCACACACAAAGACACTCACTGGGGTACAGTTCCACACACACTGACTCTCACTGGGGTACAGTTCCACACACACTGACTCTCACTGGGGTACAGTTCCACACACACTGACTCTCACTGGGGTAAAGTTCCACACACACAAAGAATCTCACTGGGGTACAGTTCCACACAAACTGACTCTCACTGGGGTACTTTTCCACACACACTGACTCTCACTGGGGTACATTTCCACTCACACTGACTCTCATTGGTGAACATTTCCACACACACTGACTCTCACTGGGGTACAGTTCGACACACACTGATTCTCACTGGTGTACAATACCACACCCACTGACCTTCACTAGGGTGCAGTTGCACACACACTGACTCTCACTGGGGTACAAACCCACACACACTGACTTTATCTGGGATGCAGTTCCACACATACTGTCTCTCACTGGGATACAATTCCACACAAATTGACTGTCATTGGGGTACAGTTGAACACACATTGATTCTTACAGATGTACAGTTTCACCCACGCTGACTGTCACAGGGTTACAAACGCGGACACACTGACTCAAACTGGGGAACAGTTTCAAACACGCTGACTCTCCTGGGGTAGATTCCACACACACTGCCCCTCACTGGGATACAGTTCCACAGGCAATTGCTCTCAGTAGGGTAAAGTCCAACACACACACTGACTCTCACTGGGGTACAGTTCCACACACACTAACTCTTATTGGGGTAGAGTCCCACATGCATTGACACTCAATGGGGTCCAGTTACACTTTCACTTACCACACTGTGGGACAGTTCCATATACACTGACTCTTATTGGGGTACAGTTCCACACACATTGACTCTCACTGGGGTACAGTCACACACACACTGACTCTCCTGAGGTACACTCCCACACATACTGAACCTCGTGGAGGTACAGTTCCACACACACTGACACTTATTGGGGTACAATTCCACACACACTGACTCTCACTGGGGTACAGTTCGACACACACTGATTCTCACTGGTGTACACTACCACACACACTGACCTTCACTAGGGTGCAGTTGCACACACACTGGCTCTCACTTTGTTACAGTTCCACATGCACTGACACACATTGGGGTACAGTTCCACACACACTGACTCTCACTGGTGCACATTTCCACACATACTAATTCTCACTGGGGTACATTTCCACACACACTGACCCTCACTGGGGTACAGTTGCACGCACACTGTCTCTCATTGGCGTACATTCCCACACACACTGACTCTCACTGGGATACAGTTCCACATACATTGACTCTCAATGGGGTACAGTTCCACACACACTGACTCTCTCTGGGTTCCAGCTCCACTTATACTGACTCTCCCTAGGGTACAGATGCACACACACTGAATCTCACGTGGGTACAATTCCACACTGGATCTTCCTGGGTCACAGATCACCACATACTGACTCTCACTGGAGAACAGTTCCACACACACTGACTCTCGCAGGGATACAGTCACACACACACCTTCTCTCCTGAGGTACAGTCCCACACATACTGAACCTTGTGAAGGTACAGTTCCACACAAACTAACTCTTATTGGGCTACAATTCCAAACACTCTGGATCTCACTGGGGTACCGGTCCCACACACAATGACCCTCACTGGGGTACAGTTCCACGCACACTGAAGCTCACTGGGGTACAGCTACACAGACACTGACTCTCACTGGGATACAGTTCCACAGACATTGACTCCCATGGGGTACAGTCCCACACACACTGACTCTCACTGGGATACAGTTCCACAGACATTGACTCTCACTGGTGTACAGTTACACACACACTGACCCTCACTGGGGTAAAATTCCACACACACTGACTCTCACCGGTGTAAAGTTCCACACACACTGACTCTCACTGGTGTACACTTCCACACAAACTGACTCTCACTGGGGTACAGTTCCACACACAAAGACTCTCACTGGGGTACAGTCCCACACACACTGACTCTCACTGGGGTACAGTTCCACACACACTGACTCTCACTGGGGTACAGTTCCACACACACTGACTCTCACTGGGGTAAAGTTCCACACACACAAAGAATCTCACTGGGGTACAGTTCCACACAAACTGACTCTCACTGGGGTACTTTTCCACACACACTGACTCTCACTGGGGTACATTTCCACTCACACTGACTCTCATTGGTGAACATTTCCACACACACTGACTCTCACTGGGGTACAGTTCGACACACACTGATTCTCACTGGTGTACAATACCACACCCACTGACCTTCACTAGGGTGCAGTTGCACACACACTGACTCTCACTGGGGTACAAACCCACACACACTGACTTTATCTGGGATGCAGTTCCACACATACTGTCTCTCACTGGGATACAATTCCACACAAATTGACTGTCATTGGGGTACAGTTGAACACACATTGATTCTTACAGATGTACAGTTTCACCCACGCTGACTGTCACAGGGTTACAAACGCGGACACACTGACTCAAACTGGGGAACAGTTTCAAACACGCTGACTCTCCTGGGGTAGATTCCACACACACTGCCCCTCACTGGGATACAGTTCCACAGGCAATTGCTCTCAGTAGGGTAAAGTCCAACACACACACTGACTCTCACTGGGGTACAGTTCCACACACACTAACTCTTATTGGGGTAGAGTCCCACATGCATTGACACTCAATGGGGTCCAGTTACACTTTCACTTACCACACTGTGGGACAGTTCCATATACACTGACTCTTATTGGGGTACAGTTCCACACACATTGACTCTCACTGGGGTACAGTCACACACACACTGACTCTCCTGAGGTACACTCCCACACATACTGAACCTCGTGGAGGTACAGTTCCACACACACTGACACTTATTGGGGTACAATTCCACACACACTGGCTCTCCCTGGGATACCGAACCACACATACTGCCCTTCACTGGGATACAGTTCCACAGGCAATTGCTCTCAGTAGGATAAAGTCCAACACACACACTGAGTCTCACTGGGGTACATTTCCACACACACTAACTCTTATTGGGGTAGAGTCCCGCACGCATTGACACTCAATGGGGTCCAGTTACACTTACACTTACCACACTGTGGGACAGTTCCACGCACACTGATGTTCACTGAGGTACAGTTTCACAGACATTGAATCTCACTGGGCGACAGTCCCACACACACTAACTATATCTGGGATACAGTTCCACAGACGCTGACTCTCACCGGGATACATTTCCACAAACATTGACTCTCTCTGGGGTACAGTAACACAAACACTGACTCTCCTGAGGTACAGTTCCACACATACTGAACCTCGTGGAGGTACAGTTCCACACACACTGACTCTTATTGGGGTACAATTCCACACACAATGGCTCTCACTGGGGTACCGGTCCCACACACACTGACCCTCACTGGGGTACAGTTGCACACACACTGACACTCACTGGGGTAGAGTTCCACATATATTGACACTCAATGGTGTACAGTCACACACACACTGACTCACACTGGTGTACAGTTCTACCACACTGACCCTCACTGGGTTACAGGTCTATACACACTGTCTCTGACTGGTGTACAATACCACACACACTGACCTTCACTAGGGTGCAGTTGCACACACACTGGCTCTCTCTGGGGTACAGTTCCACATACATTGACACTCAATGGTGTACAGTCACACACACAATGACTCACACCGGTGTACAGTTGTACCACACTGACCTTCACTGGGATACAGTTCCACACACATTGACTCTCACTGGGCTACATTTCCACACAACCGACTCTATCTGGGATACAGCTCCACAGATACTGACTCTCACTGGGGTACAGTCCCACACACACTGACTCTCACTGGGGTACAGTTCCACACACACTGACTCTCACTGGGGTACAGTCCCACACACACTGACTCTCACTGGGGTACAGTTCCACACACACTGACTCTCACTGGGGTACAGTCCCACACACACTGACTCTATCTGGGATACAGCTCCACAGACACTGACTCTCACTGGGATACAGTTCCACATACAATGACTCTCTCTGGGGTACAGTCACACACACACTGACTCTCCTGAGGTACAGTTCCACACATACTGAACCTCGTGGAGGTACAGTTCCACACACACTGACTCTTATTGGGGTACAATTCCACACACACTGGCTCTCACTGGGGTACCGGTCCCACACACACTGACCCTCACTGGGGGACAGTTGCACACACACTGACTCTCACTGGGATACAGTTCCACACACACTGCCTCTCACTGGAGTACAGTTCCACACGTACTGACACACATTGGGGTAAAGTTACAGACACACTGACTCTCTCTGGGGTACAATTCCACATGCACTGGCACTAACGGGGGTACCGTTCACACACACTGGCTCTCACTTTGTTACAGTTCCACATGCACTGACACACATTGGGGTACAGTTCCACACACACTGACTCTCACTGGTGCACATTTCCACACATACTAATTCTCACTGGGGTACATTTCCACACACACTGACCCTCACTGGGGTACAGTTGCACACACACTGTCTCTCATTGGCGTACATTCCCACACACACTGACTCTCACTGGGATACAGTTCCACATACATTGACTCTCAATGGGGTACAGTTCCACACACACTGACTCTCTCTGGGTTCCAGTTCCACTTATACTGACTCTCCCTAGGGTACAGATGCACACACACTGAATCTCACGTGGGTACAATTCCACACTGGATCTTCCTGGGTCACAGATCACCACATACTGACTCTCACTGGAGAACAGTTCCACACACACTGACTCTCGAGGGATACAGTCACACACACACCTTCTCTCCTGAGGTACAGTCCCACACATACTGAACCTTGTGAAGGTACAGTTCCACACAAACTAACTCTTATTGGGCTACAATTCCAAACACTCTGGATCTCACTGGGGTACCGGTCCCACACACAATGACCCTCACTGGGGTACAGTTCCACGCACACTGAAGCTCACTGGGGTACAGCTACACAGACACTGACTCTCACTGGGATACAGTTCCACAGACATTGACTCCCATGGGGTACAGTTCCACACACACTGACTCTCACTGGGATACAGTTCCACAGACATTGACTCTCACTGGGGTACAGTTACACACACACTGACCCTCACTGGGGTAAAATTCCACACAAACTGACTCTCACCGGTGTAAAGTTCCACACACACTGACTCTCACTGGTGTACACTTCCACACAAACTGACTCTCACTGGGGTACAGTTCCACACACAAAGACTCTCACTGGGGTACAGTCCCACACACACTGACTCTCACTGGGGTACAGTTCCACACACACTGACTCTCACTGGGGTACAGTTCCACACACACTGACTCTCACTGGGGTAAAGTTCCACACACACAAAGAATCTCACTGGGGTACAGTTCCACACAAGCTGACTCTCACTGGGGTACTTTTCCACACACACTGACTCTCACTGGGGTACATTTCCACTCACACTGACTCTCATTGGTGAACATTTCCACACACACTGACTCTCACTGGGGTACAGTTCGACACACACTGATTCTCACTGGTGTACACTACCACACACACTGACCTTCACTAGGGTGCAGTTGCACACACACTGGCTCTCACTTTGTTACAGTTCCACATGCACTGACACACATTGGGGTACAGTTCCACACACACTGACTCTCACTGGTGCACATTTCCACACATACTAATTCTCACTGGGGTACATTTCCACACACACTGACCCTCACTGGGGTACAGTTGCACGCACACTGTCTCTCATTGGCGTACATTCCCACACACACTGACTCTCACTGGGATACAGTTCCACATACATTGACTCTCAATGGGGTACAGTTCCACACACACTGACTCTCTCTGGGTTCCAGCTCCACTTATACTGACTCTCCCTAGGGTACAGATGCACACACACTGAATCTCACGTGGGTACAATTCCACACTGGATCTTCCTGGGTCACAGATCACCACATACTGACTCTCACTGGAGAACAGTTCCACACACACTGACTCTCGCAGGGATACAGTCACACACACACCTTCTCTCCTGAGGTACAGTCCCACACATACTGAACCTTGTGAAGGTACAGTTCCACACAAACTAACTCTTATTGGGCTACAATTCCAAACACTCTGGATCTCACTGGGGTACCGGTCCCACACACAATGACCCTCACTGGGGTACAGTTCCACGCACACTGAAGCTCACTGGGGTACAGCTACACAGACACTGACTCTCACTGGGATACAGTTCCACAGACATTGACTCCCATGGGGTACAGTCCCACACACACTGACTCTCACTGGGATACAGTTCCACAGACATTGACTCTCACTGGTGTACAGTTACACACACACTGACCCTCACTGGGGTAAAATTCCACACACACTGACTCTCACCGGTGTAAAGTTCCACACACACTGACTCTCACTGGGGTACATTTCCACACACACTGACCCTCACTGGGGTACAGTTGCACGCACACTGTCTCTCATTGGCGTACATTCCCACACACACTGACTCTCACTGGGATACAGTTCCACATACATTGACTCTCAATGGGGTACAGTTCCACACACACTGACTCTCTCTGGGTTCCAGCTCCACTTATACTGACTCTCCCTAGGGTACAGATGCACACACACTGAATCTCACGTGGGTACAATTCCACACTGGATCTTCCTGGGTCACAGATCACCACATACTGACTCTCACTGGAGAACAGTTCCACACACACTGACTCTCGCAGGGATACAGTCACACACACACCTTCTCTCCTGAGGTACAGTCCCACACATACTGAACCTTGTGAAGGTACAGTTCCACACAAACTAACTCTTATTGGGCTACAATTCCAAACACTCTGGATCTCACTGGGGTACCGGTCCCACACACAATGACCCTCACTGGGGTACAGTTCCACGCACACTGAAGCTCACTGGGGTACAGCTACACAGACACTGACTCTCACTGGGATACAGTTCCACAGACATTGACTCCCATGGGGTACAGTCCCACACACACTGACTCTCACTGGGATACAGTTCCACAGACATTGACTCTCACTGGTGTACAGTTACACACACACTGACCCTCACTGGGGTAAAATTCCACACACACTGACTCTCACCGGTGTAAAGTTCCACACACACTGACTCTCACTGGTGTACACTTCCACACAAACTGACTCTCACTGGGGTACAGTTCCACACACAAAGACTCTCACTGGGGTACAGTCCCACACACACTGACTCTCACTGGGGTACAGTTCCACACACACTGACTCTCACTGGGGTACAGTTCCACACACACTGACTCTCACTGGGGTAAAGTTCCACACACACAAAGAATCTCACTGGGGTACAGTTCCACACAAACTGACTCTCACTGGGGTACTTTTCCACACACACTGACTCTCACTGGGGTACATTTCCACTCACACTGACTCTCATTGGTGAACATTTCCACACACACTGACTCTCACTGGGGTACAGTTCGACACACACTGATTCTCACTGGTGTACAATACCACACCCACTGACCTTCACTAGGGTGCAGTTGCACACACACTGACTCTCACTGGGGTACAAACCCACACACACTGACTTTATCTGGGATGCAGTTCCACACATACTGTCTCTCACTGGGATACAATTCCACACAAATTGACTGTCATTGGGGTACAGTTGAACACACATTGATTCTTACAGATGTACAGTTTCACCCACGCTGACTGTCACAGGGTTACAAACGCGGACACACTGACTCAAACTGGGGAACAGTTTCAAACACGCTGACTCTCCTGGGGTAGATTCCACACACACTGCCCCTCACTGGGATACAGTTCCACAGGCAATTGCTCTCAGTAGGGTAAAGTCCAACACACACACTGACTCTCACTGGGGTACAGTTCCACACACACTAACTCTTATTGGGGTAGAGTCCCACATGCATTGACACTCAATGGGGTCCAGTTACACTTTCACTTACCACACTGTGGGACAGTTCCATATACACTGACTCTTATTGGGGTACAGTTCCACACACATTGACTCTCACTGGGGTACAGTCACACACACACTGACTCTCCTGAGGTACACTCCCACACATACTGAACCTCGTGGAGGTACAGTTCCACACACACTGACACTTATTGGGGTACAATTCCACACACACTGGCTCTCCCTGGGATACCGAACCACACATACTGCCCTTCACTGGGATACAGTTCCACAGGCAATTGCTCTCAGTAGGATAAAGTCCAACACACACACTGAGTCTCACTGGGGTACATTTCCACACACACTAACTCTTATTGGGGTAGAGTCCCGCACGCATTGACACTCAATGGGGTCCAGTTACACTTACACTTACCACACTGTGGGACAGTTCCACGCACACTGATGTTCACTGAGGTACAGTTTCACAGACATTGAATCTCACTGGGCGACAGTCCCACACACACTAACTATATCTGGGATACAGTTCCACAGACGCTGACTCTCACCGGGATACATTTCCACAAACATTGACTCTCTCTGGGGTACAGTAACACAAACACTGACTCTCCTGAGGTACAGTTCCACACATACTGAACCTCGTGGAGGTACAGTTCCACACACACTGACTCTTATTGGGGTACAATTCCACACACAATGGCTCTCACTGGGGTACCGGTCCCACACACACTGACCCTCACTGGGGTACAGTTGCACACACACTGACACTCACTGGGGTAGAGTTCCACATATATTGACACTCAATGGTGTACAGTCACACACACACTGACTCACACTGGTGTACAGTTCTACCACACTGACCCTCACTGGGTTACAGGTCTATACACACTGTCTCTGACTGGTGTACAATACCACACACACTGACCTTCACTAGGGTGCAGTTGCACACACACTGGCTCTCTCTGGGGTACAGTTCCACATACATTGACACTCAATGGTGTACAGTCACACACACAATGACTCACACCGGTGTACAGTTGTACCACACTGACCTTCACTGGGATACAGTTCCACACACATTGACTCTCACTGGGCTACATTTCCACACAACCGACTCTATCTGGGATACAGCTCCACAGATACTGACTCTCACTGGGATACAGTTCCACTTACATTGACTCTGTCTGGGGTACAGTCACACACAAAAACTGACTCTCACTGGGGTACAGTTCCACATGCACTGGCTCTCACTGGAGTTCCGTTCCACACACACTGACTCTCACTGGGATACAGTCACACACCCACTGACTCTCCTGATGTACAGTTCCACACATACTGAACCTTGTGGAGGTACAGTTCCAGGCACACTGACTCTTATTGGGGTACAATACCACACACACTGGCTCTCTCTGGGGTACTGGTCCCACACACACTGACCCTCACTGGGGTACAGTTGTACACACACTGACACTCACTGGGGTACAGTTCCACGCACACTGACGCTCACTGGGGTACAGTTCCACATACATTGACACTCAATGTTGTACAGTCACACACACACTGACTCACACTGGTATACAGTTGTACCACACTGACTCTCACTGGGGTACAGCTCTATACACACTGTCTCTGACTGGTATACAATACCACACACACTGACCTTCACTAGGGTGCAGTTGCACACACACTGACTCTCACTGGGGTACAACCCACACACACTTACTCTAACTGGGGTACAGATCCACGCATGCTGACTCTCACTGGGATATAGTTCCACACACATTGACTCTCACTGGTGTACAGTTGAACACACATTGATTCTTACTGGGCTACAGTTTCACAGAAATTGACTCTCACTGGGCTACAGTCCCACACACACTGACTATATCTGGGATACCGTTCCACAGACATTGACTCTCAATGGTGTACAGTCACACACACACTGACTCACACTGGTGTACAGTTCTACCACACTGACTCTCATTGGGGTACAGGTCTATACAAACTGTCTCTCACTGGTGTACAATACCACATACACTGACCTTCACTAGGGTGCAGTTGCACACAAACTGACTCTCCCTGGGGTACAAATCCACACACAATTACTCTTACTGTGGTACAGATCCACGCATGCTGACTCTCACTGGGATACAGTCCCACACACATTGACTTTATCTGGGATACTGTTCCACACATACTGTCTCTCACTGGTATACAATTCCACACACATTGATTCTCATTGGAGTACAGTTGAACACACATTGATTCGTATTGGGGTACAGTATCACCCACACTGACTGTCACTGGGGCACAAACGCAGACACACTGACTCACACTGGGGAACAGTTTCACACACACTGACTCACACTGGGGTACAGTTTCACACACACTGACTCTCCTGGGGTACAGTCCCACACACACTGAACCTCATTGGGATACAGTTCCACAGACAATTGCTCTCAGTTTGGCAAAGTCCAACACGCACACTGACTCTCTCTGGGGTACAGTTCCACATATACTGACTCTCACTGGGGTACAGTTCCACACGCACTAACTCTTATTGGTGTATAGTCCCACATGCATTGACACTCAATGGGGTCCAGCTCCACTAATACTTACCACACTGTGGGACACACACTGACTCTCTCTGCGGTATAGTCACACACACACTGACTCTCAATGGGGTACAGTTCCACATGCACTGGCTCTCACTGGAGTACACTTCCACACACACTGGCTCACACTGGGGTACAGTTCCACACACACTGACTCTTATTGGGGTACAGTTCCACACACACTGACTCTTATTGGGGTACAGTTCCACACACACTGACTCTTATTGGGGTACAGTTCCACACACACTGACTCTCACTGGGATACAGTCACACACACACTGACTCTCCTGAGGTACAGTCCCACACATACTGAACCTCGTGGAGGTACAGTTCCACACACACTGACTCTTATGGGTTTCAATTCCACACACACTGGCTCTCACTGCGGTACCGGTCCCACAAACACTGACCCTCACTGGGGGCCAGTTACACACACACTGACTCGCAGTGGGGTATAATCCCACACACACTGACCCCCACTGCGGTACAGTTTCACAGACACTGACTCTCACTGGAATACATTTCCACAGACATTGACTCTCACTTGGGTACAGTCCCACAAACACTGACTCTAACTTGGATACAGTTCCACAGACACTGGCTCTCACTGGGATACAGTCTCACACACACTGACTCACACTAGGGTGCATTTCCACATGCATCGGCTCTCACTGGGGTTCAGTTCCACACACACTGACTCTCACTGGGGTACAGTTCCACACACACTGGCTCTCACTGGAGTACAGTTCCACACACATTGACTCTCACTTGGCTACAGTCCCACACACACCAACTCTATCTGGGATACAGCTCCACAGACACTGACTCTCACTGGGATACAGTTCCACATACATTGACTCTGTCTGGGGTACAGTCACACACACACTGACTCTCACTGGGGTACAGTTCCACATGCACTGGCTCTCACTGGAGTTCCGTTCCACACACACTGACTCTCACTGGGGTACCGGTCCCACACACACTGACCCTCACTGGGGTACACTTGCACACACACTTGACACTCACTGGGGTACAGTTCCATGCACACTGACGCTCACTGAAGTACAGTTTCATAGACATTGACTCTCACTGGGATACAGTTCCACACACATTGACTCTCACTGGGCGACAGTCCCACACACACTGAGTCTATCAGGGATACAGTTCCACAGACACTGACTCTCACTGGGATACAGTTCCACACACGCTGACTCACACTAAGGTACAGTTCCACATGCACTGGCTCTCACTGGAGTTCCATTCCACACACATTGACTCTCACTGGGATACAGTCACACACACACTGACCCTCACCGGGGTACAGTTGCACACACATTGACTCTCACTGGGCTACAGTCCCACACACACTGACTCTATCTGGGATAAAGTCCCACACACACTGACTCTCACTGGGTACAGCAACACAGACACTGACTCTCACTGGGGTACCGGTTCCACACGCATTGACTCTCACTGGGGTACAGTTCCACACACATAGACTCTCACTGGGGTACGGGTCCCACACACACTGACTCTCACTGGGGTACAGTCCCACACACACTGACTCTCACTGGGGTACAGTCCCACACACATTGACTCTCATTGGGGTACAGTTGCACACACATTGAACCTTACTGGCATACAGTTTTACCCACACTGACTGTCACTGTGGAACAGACACGGAAACACTGACTCACACTGGGGAACAGTTCCAGACACACTGACTCTCTCTGGGGTACAGTCACACACACATATACACTCAATGGGGTCCAGTTCCACTAACACTGACGGCACTCAGCTACAGTTCCACACATACTGACTCTCACTGGGGTACAGTTCCACACACACTGACTCTCACTGGTGTACAGTTCCACCCAACCTGACTCTCACTGGGGTACATGTTCCACACGCACTGGCTCTCATTGTGGTTCAGTCCCACACACACTGACTCTCACTGGGGCACAGTTGCACACACACTGGCTCTCCTGGGGTACAGTCCCATACACATTGAACCTCATTGGGGTACAGTTCCACAGGCATTTGCTCTCAGTAGGGAAAAGTCCAGCACATATACTGACTCTCTCCAGGGTCCAGTCCAACATACACTGACTCTCACTGGACAATGTTCCATACACACTGACTCTCACTGGGATACAGTTCCACACACACTGACTCTCTCTGGGGTACAATACCACGCACAGTGACCCTCACCAGGGTGCATTTGCACACACACTGACTCTCACTGGGGTACAATTGCACACACATTGAACCTTACTGGGGTACAGTTTCACTCACACTGACTGTCACTGTGGAACAAACGCAGACACACTGACCCACACTGGGGAACAGTTTCTCACACACTGATTCTCCTGGGGTACAGTCCCACACAAACTGAACCTCATTGGGATACAGTTCCACAGGCACATGCTCTCATGGGGTGAAGACTAACACACACACTGACTCTCTCTGGTGTCCAGTTCCACATACACTGACTCACACTGGTGTGCAGTTCCCCACACACTGACTCTCACGGGTGTACAGTTCCACACACACTGACTCTCAATGGGGTACAGTTGCACACACACTGGCTCTTAGTGGGGTACAGTTCGAGACACACTGACTCTCACTGGGGTATAGTCACACACACACTGAACCTCGTTGAGGTACAGTTCCACACACACTGACTCTCTCTGGGGACCAATTCCACTTACACTGACTCTCACTTGGGTACAGTCGCACACACACTGATTCTCACTTGGGTACAATTCCACACTGGATCTTCCTGGGTTACAGATCACCACATACTGACTCTCCTGGGGTACAGTCCCACACACACTGACTTTCTCTGGGGTCCAATTCCACATACACTGGCTCTCACTGGGGTACAGTTGCAGGCATACTGACTCTCATTGGGGTAAAATTCCATACACACCGACCCCCACTGGGGTACAGTTTCACAAATACTGACTCTATCTGGGATACAGTTCCACACACACTGACTCTCATTGGGTTACAGTTCCACACACACTGATTCTCACTGGGCTACAGTTCCACACTCACTGACTTTATCTGGGATACATTTCCACACATACAGGCTCTCACTGGGATACAGTTCCACACACATTGACTCTCATTGGGGTACAGTTGCACACACATTGACTCTCATTGGGGTACAGTTGCACACACATTGAACTTTACTGGCGTACAGTTTTACCCACACTGATTGTCACTGTGGAACAAACACGGACACACTGACTCTCTCTGGGGTACAGTCACACACACATATACACTCAATGGGGTCCAGTTCCACTAACACTGACGGCACTCAGCTACAGTTCCACACACACTATCTGTCACTGGTGTACTGTCCCCAAGACACTGTCTGTCACTGGGGTACAGTTCCACACACACTGTCTGTCACTGGGGTACAGTTCCACACACCCTGACTCTCACTGGGGTATAGTTCCACACACACTGACTCTCCCTGGTGTACAGTTCCACACACCCTGACTCTCACTGGGGTACAGTCCCACACACGCTGACTCTCACTGGGGCACAGTTCCACACACACTGACTCTCACTGGGGTACGGGTCCCACACACACTGACTCTCACTGGGGGACATGTTCCACACACCCTGACTCTCACTGGGTTACAGTTCCACACACCATGACTCTCACTGGGGTACAGTTCCACACACATTGACTCTCACTGGGGTACGGGTCCCACACACACTGACTCTCACTGGGGTACGGGTCCCACACACCCTGACTCTCACTGGTGTACAGTTCCACACGCACTGACTCTTACTGGAGTACAGTTCCACACACACTGATTCTCACTGGGGTACAGTCCCACACACACTGACTCTCACTGGGGTAGAGTTGCACACACATTGATCCTTACTGGGATACAGTTTCACCCACACTGACTGTCACTGTGGAACAAATGTGGACACACTGACTGTCACTGGGGAACAGTTTCTCACACACCGACTCTCCTGGGGTACAGTCCCACGTAAACTGAACCTCATTGGGATACAGTTCCACAGGCATTTGCTCTCAGTAGTGTAAAGTCCAACACACACACCGACTCTCTCTGGGGTCCAGTTCCACATACACTGACTCTCACCTGGATACAGTTGCACACACACTGATTCTCATTTGCGTACAATTCCACACTGGATCTTCCTGGGTTACAGATCACCACATACTGACTCTCCTGGGGTACAGTCCCACACACACTGACTTTCTCTGGGGTCCAATTCCACATACACTGACTCTCACTTGGGTACAGTTCCACACACACTGATTCTCAGTGGGGTACATTTCCAGACACACTGACTCTCTCTGTGGTCCAGTCACACACACATAGACACTCAATGGGGTCCAGTTTCACTAACACTGACGGCACTCAGGTACAGTTACACACACACACTGACTCTCACAGGCGTACAGTCCCACACACACTGTCTGTCACTGGGGTACAGTTCCACACACAGTGCCTCCACTGGGGTACAGTCTCACACACACTGACTCTCACTGGTGTACAGTTCAACCCACACTGACTCTCACTGGTTTACATGTTCCACACACACTGACCCTCACTGGGGTACATGTTCCACACGCACTGGCTCTCATTGGGGTTCAGCCCAACACACACTGACTCTTATTGGGGTACAATTCCACACACACTGACTCTCACTGGGGTACAGTTGCACACACACTGGCTCTCCTGGTGTACAGTCCCACACACATTGAACCTCATTGGGGTACAGTTCCACAGGCATTTGCTCTCAGTAGGGTAAAGTCCAACACACACGCTGACTCTCTCCAGGGTCCAGTTCCACATACACTGACTCTCACTGGGCAAAGTTCCATACACACGCACTCTCACTGGGAACAGTTCCACACACAATGACTCTCACTGGGGTATGGGTCCCACACACACTGACTCTCACTGGGGTACAGTCCCACACACAGTGACTCTCACTGGGGTACAGTTCCACACACACTGACTCTCACTGGTGTATAGTGCCACACACAAAGACTCTCACTGGGGTACATGTTCCACACACACTTACTCTCACTGGGGTACAGTTGCACACACACTTGCTCTCCTGGGGTACAGTCCCACACACACTGACTCTCACTGGTGTATATGTTCCACACACACTGACTCTCACCGGGGCACATTTTCCGCACATACTGGCTCTCATTGGTGTTCAGTCCCACACACACTAACTCTTTTTGGGGTACAATTCCACACACACTGACTCTCACTGGGGTACAGTCCCACACACACTGACTCTCACTGGTGTACAGTTGCACATACACTGGCTCTCACTGGGGTACAGTCCCACACACACTGAACCTCATTGGGATACAGTTCCACAGGCAATTGCTCTCAGTAGGGTAAATTCCAACACGCACACTGACTCTCTCCAGGGTCCAGTTCCACATACACTGACTCTCACTGGGGTACAGTCTCCCACACACTGACTCTCAGTGGCTACAGTTCCACATACACTGACTCTCACTGGGGCACAATTCACATGCACTGACTCTCACTGGGGCACAATTCACATGCACTGACTCTCACTGGGGTACAGTTCCACACACACATTGTATCTTCCTGGGGTACAGTTCCACACACACTGGCATTCACTGGGGTACAGCTCCACACACACACTGACATTCACTGGGGTACTGATCCCGCACACACTGACGTTCACTACACCAAGCTTTCCTTGTTGTGGGTCAATATGTGGCCCAGACAGAGCTGGATTCTCTTTCCACTGGTCTTTGTCTGGATAATCTCCCTGGCCCCAGTGCCCCTCTTTGTGGAGGTTACAAAGACTGTTTGGCTCAGATCAGACCAGGCTGCAGAGAAGGTAATTGACCCAGGGACCTGCTGCTGAGCTGTGGATGGGGTTATATGTCAGAGGCAGCCCCTTGTATTCAGAGGGTTAATGTGCCTTGGGGAACTTTGATCAAGTTTCTTTGTCCTGCTGGGATTGCTCACATTCCCATCATTCATCAGAAACACAAAGGTAACATGAGGCCATTGGCAAAGCAGCTGGGTTGTCAGGAGCTGTCAGCAGATGGGCCCCAGTGTCTGAGCAGCTGGAGCTCTGGGCATGTGGTCTCCATGGTGAGATGGGGAGGGGTCCAATTGGCTGGACAGGCCATTGACTGAGTGATCCTGGAATACAAAGCAGGGGAGGGTCTGGGGTGCGGAGCCAGAGATCAGTGCTGTGCCGTGTCTTTAAGAGTCAGTCTTGTATGGAGTGATGTTATCCAATCAATTGGAGGGTGTTGGCAAATCCAAGTTAATCTCACTCGCTCAAAATAATTCTGCCAGCTGTCTCAACACTTGCTTCATCTGGATTTGGACCTGCTTCCTCTCTGGAACTGAACATCTTTAATTTGGGTTTCCACAGTCTCCTGATCACCTGCAGATAACGAAGATGGACAGGTCAAACTTTCTCAGGTTAGTGACTCACTTCCTAATGTACTCAGAGACGACAACCTGTTCCAGTGCCCCAACACGCCCCGTCTCCCAGTCCCTGTATCCCCCCCTACCCATCAGTCCCTGTACCACCGCCACCCCCCACCCCAGTCCCTGTACCACCGCCACCCCCCACCCCAGTCCCTGTACCACCGCCACCCCCCACCCCAGTCCCTGTACCACCGCCACCCCCCACCCCAGTCCCTGTACCACCGCCACCCCCCCACCCCAGTCCCTGTGCCACCGCCACCCCCCACCCCAGTCCCTGTGCCACCGCCACCCCCCACCCCAGTCCCTGTGCCACCGCCACCCCCCACCCCAGTCCCTGTGCCACCGCCACCCCCCACCCCAGTCCCTGTACCACCGCCACCCCCCACCCCAGTCCCTGTACCACCGCCACCCCCCACCCCAGTCCCTGTGCCACCGCCACCCCCCACCCCAGTCCCTGTGCCACCGCCACCCCCCACCCCAGTCCCTGTGCCACCGCCACCCCCCACCCCAGTCCCTGTACCACCACCACCCCCCACCCCAGTCCCTGTACCACCGCCACCCCCCACCCCAGTCCCTGTACCACCGCCACCCCCCACCCCAGTCCCTGTACCACCGCCACCCCCCCACCCCAGTCCCTGTGCCACCGCCACCCCCCCACCCCAGTCCCTGTGCCACCGCCACCCCCCACCCCAGTCCCTGTGCCACCGCCACCCCCCACCCCAGTCCCTGTACCACCACCACCCCCCACCCCAGTCCCTGTACCACCGCCACCCCCCACCCCAGTCCCTGTACCACCGCCACCCCCCACCCCAGTCCCTGCGCCACCGCCACCCCCCACCCCAGTCCCTGTACCACCGCCACCCCTCACCCCAGTCCCTGTGCCACCGCCACCCCCCACCCCAGTCCCTGTGCCTCCCGCCACCCCCCACCCCAGTCCCTGTGCCACCGCCACCCCCCACCCCAGTCCCTGTGCCACCGCCACCCCCCACCCCAGTCCCTGTGCCACCGCCACCCCCCCACCCCAGTCCCTGTGCCACCGCCACCCCCCACCCCAGTCCCTGTGCCACCGCCACCCCCCCACCCCAGTCCCTGTGCCACCGCCACCCCCCACCCCAGTCCCTGTACCACCGCCACCCCCCACCCCAGTCCCTGCGCCACCGCCACCCCCCACCCCAGTCCCTGTACCACCGCCACCCCCCCACCCCAGTCCCTGTGCCACCGCCACCCCCCCACCCCAGTCCCTGCGCCACCGCCACCCCCCACCCCAGTCCCTGTACCACCGCCACCCCTCACCCCAGTCCCTGTGCCTCCCGGTCGCTATCCCCCCCTCCCCCAAAGTCCCTGTGGCCCCCTGGTCCCTGTGACCCCCCCGGTCGCTGTGACCCCCCCCCCAGGTCCCTGTGACCCCCCCGGTCGCTGTGACCCCCCCCCCAGGTCCCTGTGACCCCCCCGGTCGCTGTGACCCCCCCGGTCGCTGTGACCCCCCCCCCCCGGGTCCCTGTGACCCCCCGGTCGCTGTGACCCCCCCCCCGGGTCCCTGTGACCCCCCCGGTCGCTGTGACCCCCCCCGGTCGCTGTGACCCCCCCGGTCGCTGTGACCCCCCCGGTCGCTGTGACCCCCCGGTCGCTGTGACCCCCCCCGGTCGCTGTGACCCCCCCGGTCGCTGTGACCCCCCCGGTCGCTGTGACCCCCCCGGTCGCTGTGACCCCCCCGGTCGCTGTGACCCCCCCCCGGGTCCCTGTGACCCCCCCGGTCGCTGTGACCCCCCCGGTCGCTGTGACCCCCCGGTCGCTGTGACCCCCCCGGTCGCTGTGACCCCCCCGGTCGCTGTGACCCCCCCGGTCGCTGTGACCCCCCCCCGGGTCCCTGTGACCCCCCCGGTCGCTGTGACCCCCCCGGTCGCTGTGACCCCCCCGGTCGCTGTGACCCCCCCCCCCCCGGGTCCCTGTGACCCCCCCGGTCGCTGTGACCCCCCGGTCGCTGTACCCTGACACTGCACTGAGCAAAATGCACTGTCATCAACAAAAAAAGAAACAAAGACACAGACTAATGATTAAATCCAACCTCCTCCCAAAGCTTTTCGGATCTAACTAATTCTCCCGAAATCGTGATCAGCGCAGATTGAATGGATCAAAGGTTCTGGAACATTCTATAATCTTTAAGCGTGTGGCAAAAGACAGCAGGAAAATGCACTCCCAACTGACAATGAATCAGATTGTTTGTTGGATAAAAGGAGAGTGTTGCTCAGGATATCAGGTCCCTGTTTATCCCCCGATAAAGTAACGGGAACCGGAAAACTAACAGGACAGGCAGCCCATATCTTCCATTGACATCTCAAGCAAAAGATGCTCCTCTGACAGTGCAGCACTCCCTCAGTATAGACCCACCAACAGTGAAGCACGCCCTCACTGCTGGACCTCTGACAGTGCAGCACTCTCACAGTATGGACCCTCTGACAGTGCAGCACTCCCTCAGTACTTACCATCCGACAGTGCTGCACTCACAAAGCACTGACTCTCTGACAGTACAGCACTCCCTCACTGCTGACCCCATGACAGTGCTGCACTCCCTCAGTACTGACCATCTGACAGTGCAGCACTCCGTCAGTACTGAACCTCTGACAGAGCAGCATTCCATCACTACTGACCCTCTAACAGTGCAGCACTCCCTCAGTACTGACCCTCTGACAGTGCTGCACTCCCTCAGTACTGATCACCTGACAGTGCAGCAATCCCTCAGTACTGAGCCTCTGACAGTGCAGCACTCCCTCACTGCTGGCCCTCCGACGGTGCAGGACTCCCTCAATGCTGGCCCTCTGACACTGCAGCACTACCTCATTGCTGACCCTCTGACAGTGCAGCACTCCCTCAGTACTGACCCTCTGACAGTGCAGCATTCCCTCAGTACTGACCCTTTGACAGTGCAGCACTCCCTCAGTACTGACCCACTGACAGTGCAGCACTCCCTCAGTACTGACCCTTTGAAAGTGCAGCACACCCTCAGTACTGAAGCTCTGACAGTGCAGCACTCCCTCAGTACTGACCGTCCGACAGTGCAGCACTCCCTCAGTACTGACCCTCTGACAGTGCAGCACTCCCTCAGTACTGACCATCTGACAGTGCAGCAATCCCTCAGTACTGAACCTCTGACAGTGCAGCACTACCTCAGTACTGACCTTCTGACACTGCAGCGCTCCCAGGTACTAACCCTCTGACAGTGCTGCACTCCCTCAATGCTGGCCTTCTGACAGTGCAGCACTACCTCATTGCTGACCCTCTGACAGTGCAGCACTCCCTCAGTACTGACCCTCTGACAGTGCAGCACTCCCTCAGTACTGACCCTCTGACAGTGCAGCCCACCCTCAGTACTGAACCTCTGACAGGGCAGCACTCCCTCAGTACTGACCCTCTGACAGTGCTGCACTCCCTCAGTACTGATCTCCTGACAGTGCAGCACTCCGTCAGTAATGACTCTCTGACATTGCTGGACTCCCTCAGTACTGATCTCCTGACAGTGCAGCATTCCGTCACTACTGACTCTCTGACATTGCTGGACTCTCTCAGTACTGATCTCCTGACAGTGCAGCACTCCCTCATTACCGACCCTCCGACAGTGAAGCGCTCCCTCACTGCAGGCCCTCCGACAGTGCAGGACTCCATCAGTACTGATCTCCACACAGTGCAGCATTCCGTCAGTACTGACCCTCTGACAGTGCAGCACTCCCTCAGTACTGACCCTCTGACAGTGCAGGACTCCCTCAGTATTGATATCCTGACAGTGCAGAACTCCCTCAGTACTGACCGTCTGAAAGTGCAGCACTCCCTCACTACTGACCCTCTGACAGTGCTGCACTCCCTCAGTTCTGACCCTCTGACAGTGCAGCACTCCCTCAGTACTGACCCCCTGACAGTGCTACACTCCCTCAGTACGGACCCACGGACAGTGCAGCAGTCTCTCAGTACTGACCCTCTGACAGTGCTGCACTCCCTCAGTACTGACCATCTGACAGTGCAGCAATCCCTCAGTACTGAGCCTCTGACAGTGCAGCAATCCCTCAGTACTGAGCCTCTGACAGTGCAGCACTCCCTCACTGCTGACCCTCCGACAGTGCAGCACTCCATCAGTATTGACCCTCTGACAGTGCAGCACTCCCTCACTGCTGGCCCTCCGACGGTGCAGGACTCCCTCAATGCTGGCCCTCTGACACTGCAGCACTACCTCATTGCTGACCCTCTGACAGTGCAGCACTCCCTCAGTACTGACCCTCTGACAGTGCAGCACTCCCTCAGTACTGACCCTTTGAAAGTGCAGCACACCCTCAGTACTGAAGCTCTGACAGTACAGCACTCCCTCAGTACTGACCATCTGACAGTGCAGCAATCCCTCAGTACTGACCCTCTGACAGTGCAGCACTCCCTCAGTACTGACCTTCTGACACTGCAGCGCTCCCAGGTACAAACCCTCTGACAGTGCTGCACTCCCTCAATGCTGGCCTTCTGACAGTGCAGCACTAACTCATTGCTGACCCTCTGACAGTGCAGCACTCCCTCAGTACTGACCCTCTGACAGTGCAGCACTCCCTCAGTACTGACCCTCTGACAGTGCAGCCCACCCTCAGTACTGAACCTCTGACAGGGCAGCACTCCCTCAGTACTGACCCTCTGACATTGCTGGACTCCCTCAGTACTGATCTCCTGACAGTGCAGCACTCCCTCATTACTGACCCTCCGACAGTGCAGCGCTCCCTCACTGCTGGCCCTCCGACAGTGCAGGACACCCTCAGTACTGACCCTCTGACAGTGCAGGACTCCCTCAGCATTGATATCCTGACAGTGCAGTACTCCCTCAGGACCGACCCTCTGACAGTGCTGCACTCCCTCAGTTCTGACCCTCTGACAGTGCTGCACTCCCTCAGTACTGATCTCCTGACAGTGCAGCACTCCGTTAGTACTGACCCTCTGACAGTGCAGCAGTCCCTCAGTACGGACCCACGGACAGTGCAGCAGTATCTCAGTACTGACCCTCTGACAGTGCTGCACTCCCTCAGTTCTGACCCTCTGACAGTGCAGCACTCCCTCAGTACGGACACTCTGACAGTGCTGCAATCCCTCAGTACTGATCTCCTGAGAGTGCAGCACTCCCTCAGTACTGACCCTCTGACAGTGCAGCACTCCCTCAGTACTGACCCTTTGACAGTGCAGCCCTCCCTCAGTACGGACCCTCTGACAGTGCAGGACTACGTCAGTTATGACCCTCTGACAGTGCAGCACTCCCTCAGTACTGACCCTCTGACAGTGCTGCACTCCCTCAGTACTGATCTCCTGACAGTGCAGCAATCCCTCAGTACTGACCCTCTGAAAGTGCTGTACTCCCTCAGTACTGACCCTCTGACAGTGCAGCACTCCCTCAGTACTGACCCTCTGACAGTCGACCACTCCCTCAATACTGACCCTCTGACAGTGCAGCACTTCCTCAGTACTGACCCTCTGACAGCGCTGTACTCCCTCAGTACTGATCACCTGACAGTGCAGCACTCACTCAGTACTGGCCCTCTGACAGTGCAGCACTCCCTCAGGACTGACCCTCGGACAGTGCATCACTCCCTCAGTACTGACCCTCTGACAGTGCAGAACTCCCTCAGTACTGACCCACTGACAGTGCAGCACTCCATCAGTACTGAACCACTGACAGTGCAGCAATCTCGCAGTACGGACCCTCTGAAAGTGCTGCACGCCCTCAGTTTTGACCCTCTGACAGTGCAGCACTCCCTCATTACTGACCCTCGGACAGTGCAGCGCTGCCTCACTGCTGGCTCTCCAACAGTGCAGGACTCCCTCAGTACTGATCTCCTGACAGTGCGGCATTCCGCCAGTACTGACCCTCTGACAGTGCAGCACTCCCTCAGTACTGACCCTCTGACAGTGCTGCACTCCCTCATTACTGATCTCCTGACAGTGCATCACTCCGTCAGTACTGACCCTCTGACAGTGCAGCACTCCCTCAGTACTGACCCTCTGACAGTGCAGCACTCCCTCAGTACTGACCCTCTGACAGTGCAGCACTCCCACAGTATTGACCCCCTGACAGTGCAGCACACTCTCAGTACGGACCCTCTCACAGTGCTGCACTCCCTAAGTTCTGACCCTCAGACAGTGCAGCACTCCGTCAGTACTGATCTCCTGACATTGCAGCACTCCCTTAATAATGACCATCTGACAGTGCAGCACTCCCTCAGTACTGATCTCCTGACAGTGCAGCAATCCCTCAGTACTGACCCTCTGAAAGTGCTGTACTCCCTCAGTACTGACCCTCTGACAGTGCAGCACTCCCTCAGTACTGACCCTCTGACAGTCGACCACTCCCTCAATACTGACCCTCTGACAGTGCAGCACTTCCTCAGTACTGACCCTCTGACAGCGCTGTACTCCCTCAGTACTGATCACCTGACAGTGCAGCACTCACTCAGTACTGGCCCTCTGACAGTGCAGCACTCCCTCAGGACTGACCCTCGGACAGTGCATCACTCCCTCAGTACTGACCCTCTGACAGTGCAGAACTCCCTCAGTACTGACCCACTGACAGTGCAGCACTCCATCAGTACTGAACCACTGACAGTGCAGCAATCTCGCAGTACGGACCCTCTGAAAGTGCTGCACGCCCTCAGTTTTGACCCTCTGACAGTGCAGCACTCCCTCATTACTGACCCTCGGACAGTGCAGCGCTGCCTCACTGCTGGCTCTCCAACAGTGCAGGACTCCCTCAGTACTGATCTCCTGACAGTGCGGCATTCCGCCAGTACTGACCCTCTGACAGTGCAGCACTCCCTCAGTACTGACCCTCTGACAGTGCTGCACTCCCTCATTACTGATCTCCTGACAGTGCATCACTCCGTCAGTACTGACCCTCTGACAGTGCAGCACTCCTCAGTACTGACCCTCTGACAGTGCAGCACTCCCTCAGTACTGACCTCTGACAGTGCAGCACTCCCACAGTAGGACCCCCTGACAGTGCAGCACACTCTCATTACGGACCCTCTCACAGTGCTGCACTCCCTAAGTTCTGACCCTCAGACAGGCAGCACTCCGTCAGTACTGATCTCCTGACATTGCAGACTCCTTAATAATGACCATCTGACAGTGCAGCACTCCCCTCAGTACTGATCCCCTGACAGTGCAGCACTCCCTCCTGTACTGACCCTTATGACAGTGCAGTCCCTCCCTGAGTACTGACCCTCTGACAGTGCAGACTCGTCGTATGACTCTGACAGTGCAGCACTCCCTCCGTACAGACCGTCTGACACTGCAGCACTCCCTCAGTACTGACCCTCTGACAGTGCAGCAATCCCTGACTACTGACCGTCTGACAGTGCAGCACTCCCTCAGTACTGACCCTCTGACAGTGCAGCACTCCCTCAGTACTGACCATCTGACAGTGCAGGACTCTCTCCGTACTGACCCTCTGACAATGCTGTACTCCCTCAGTACTGACCCTCTGACAGTGCAGCACTCCCTCAGTACTGACCCTCTGACAGTGCAGCACTCCCTCAGTACTGACCCTCTGACAGTGCAGCACTCCCTCAGTACTGACCCTCTGACAGTGCTGCACTCCCTCAGTACTGATCTCCTGACAGTGCAGCACTCCCTCAGTACTGACCCTCTGACAGTGCAGCACTCCCTCAGTACTGATCTCCTGACAGTGCAGCACTCCCTCAGTACTTCCCCTCCGACAGTGCTGCACTCCCTCACTGCTGGCCCTCTGACAGTGCAGCACTCCCTCATTGCTGACCCTCTGACAGTGCAGCACTCCATCAGCACTGACCCTCTGACAGTGCAGCACTCCGTCAGCACTTACCCTCTGACAGTGCAGTCCTCCCTCAGTACTGACCCTCTGACAGTGCAGCACTCCCTCAGGACTGACCCTCTGACAGTGCATCACTCTCTCAGTACTGACCCTCTAACAGTGCAGCACTCTCTCAGTACGGACCCTCTGACAGTGCTGCCCTCCTTCAGTACTGACCCTCTGACAGTGCAGCACTCCCTCAGTACTGACCCTCTGACAGTGCAGCACTCCCTCAGTACTGACCATCTGACAGTGCTGTACTCCCTCAGTACTGACCCTCTGACATTGCAGCACTCCCTCAGTACTGACCCTCAGACAGTGCAGCACTCCCTCATTACTGACCCTCTGACAGTGCAGCACTCCCTCAGTACTGACCTTCTGACAGTGCTCTACTCGGTCAGTACTGATCCCCTGACAGTGCAGCACTCACTCAGTACTGACCCTCTGACAGTGCAGCACTCCTTCCGGACTGACAACCCTGACAGGGCAGCACTCCCTCAGTACTGACCCACTGACAGTGCTGCACTCCCTCAGTACTGATCTCCTCACAGAGCAGCACTCCCTCAGTACTGATCTCCTGACAGTGCTGCATTCCCTCAGTACTTACCCACCGACAGTGCTGCACTCCCTCATGGCTGACCCTCTGACAGTGCAGCACTCCATCAGCACTGAGCCTCTGACAGTGCAGCACTCCGTCAGCACTTACACTCTGACAGTGCAGCACTCCGTCACCACTTACACTCTGACAGTGCAGCACTCCCTCCGTACAGACCGTCTGACACTGCAGCACTCCCTCAGTACTGACCCTCTGACAGTGCAGCAATCCCTGAGTACTGACCGTCTGACAGTGCAGCACTCCCTCAGTACTGACCCTCTGACAGTGCAGCACTCCCTCAGTACTGACCATCTGACAGTGCAGGACTCTCTCCGTATTGACCCTCTTACAGTGCTGTACTCCCTCAGTACTGACCCTCTGACAGTGCAGCACTCCCTCAGTACTGACCCTCAGACAGTGCAGCACTCCCTCATTACTGACCCTCTGACAGTGCAGCACTCCCTCAGTACTGACCCTCTGACAGTGCTGCACTCCCTCAGTACTGATCTCCTGACAGTGCAGCACTCCCTCAGTACTGACCCTCTGACAGTGCAGCACTCCATCATTACTGACCCTCTGACAGTGCAGCACTCCCTCAGTACTTCCCCTCCGACACTGCTGCACTCCCTCACTGCTGGCCCTCTGAGAGTGCAGCACTCCCTCATTGCTGACCCTCTGACAGTGCAG
Source organism: Carcharodon carcharias (assembly GCF_017639515.1). Taxonomy (NCBI): domain Eukaryota; kingdom Metazoa; phylum Chordata; class Chondrichthyes; order Lamniformes; family Lamnidae; genus Carcharodon; species Carcharodon carcharias. The sequence continues at coordinate 587,251 of NC_054473.1, forward strand.
CACTCCATCAGCACTGACCCTCTGACAGTGCAGCACTCCGTCAGCACTTACCCTCTGACAGTGCAGTCCTCTCTCAGTACTGACCCTCTGACAGTGCAGCACTCCCTCAGTACTGATCTCCTGACAGTGCAGCACTCCCTCAGTACTGACCCTCTGACAGTGCAGCACTCCCTCAGTACTGACCCTCTGACAGTGCAGCACTCCCTGAGTACTGACCGTCTGACAGTGCAGCACTCCCTCAGTACTGACCCTCTGACAGTGCAGCACTCCCTCAGTACTGACCATCTGACAGTGCAGGACTCTCTCCGTACTGACCCTCTGACAGTGCTGTACTCCCTCAGTACTGACCCTCTGACAGTGCAGCACTCCCTCAGTACTGACCCTCAGACAGTGCAGCACTCCCTCATTACTGACCCTCTGACAGTGCAGCACTCCCTCATTACTGACCCTCTGACAGTGCTCTACTCGGTCAGTACTGACCCCTGACAGTGCAGCACTCACTCAGTACTGACCCTCTGACAGTGCAGCACTCCTTCAGGACTGAGCCTCTGACAGTGCAGCACTCCGTCAGCACTTACCCTCTGACAGTGCAGCACTCCCTCAGTACTGACCCTCTGACAGTGCAGCACTCCCTCCGTACTGACCGTCTGACAGTGCAGCACTCCCTCAGTACGACCATCTGACAGTGCTGCACTCCCTCAGTACTGATCTCCTGACAGTGCAGCACTCCCTCAGTACTGACCCTCTGACAGTGTAGCACTCCCTCATTTCTGACCCTCTGACAGTGAAGCACTCCCTCAGTACTGACCCTCTGACAGTGCAGCACTCCCTCAGTACTGACCTCCTGACAGTGCAGCACTCCCTCAGTACTGATCTCCTGACAGTGCAGCACTCCCTCAGTACTGACCCTCTGACAGTGCAGCACTCCATCAGCACTGACCCTCTGACAGTGCAGCACTCCGTCAGCACTGACCCTCTGACAGTGCAGCACTCCCTCAGTACTGACCCTCTGACAGTGCAGCACTCCCTCAGTACTGACCCTCTGACAGTGCAGCACTCTCTCAGTACTGACCCTCTGACAGTGCAGCACTCCCTCAGTACTGACCCTCTGACAGTGCAGCACTCTCTCAGTACGGACCCTCTGACAGTGCTGCACTCCTTCAGTACTGATCTCCTGACTGTGCAGCCCTCCCTCAGTACTGACCCTCTGACAGTGCTGCACTCCCTCAGTACTGATCTCCTGCCAGTGCAGCACTCCCTCAGTACTGACCCTCTGAAAGTGCAGCACTCCGTCATTACTGACCATCTGACAGTGCAGCACTCCCTCAGTTCTGACCCTCTGACAGTGCAGCACACCCTCAGTACTGAACCTCTGACAATGCAGCACTCCCTCAGTACTGACCGTCTGAGAGTGCAGCACTCCCTCAGTACTGACCCTCTGACACTGCTGCACTCCCTCAGTACTGATCTCCTGACAGTGCAGCACTCCCTCAGTACTGACCCTCTGACAGTGCTGTACACCCTCAGTACTGACCTTCTGATAGTGCAGCACTCCGTCATTACTGACCCTCTGACAGTGCAGCTTTCCCTCATTTCTGACCTTCTGACAGTGCTACACTCCCTCTGTTCTGACCCTCTGACAGTGCAGCACTCCCTCAGTACTGACCCTCTGAAAGTGCAGCACTCCCTCAGTACTGACCCTCAGACAGTGCAGCACTCCCTCAGTACTGACACTCTGGCAGTGCAGCAATCCATCAGCACTGACCCTCTGACAGTGCAGCACTCCGACAGCACTTACCCTCTGACAGTGAAGCCCTCCCTCAGTACTGACCCTCTGACAGTGCATCACTCTCTCAGTACTGACCCTTTGACAGTGCAGCACTCCCTCAGTACTGACCCTGTGACAGTGCAGCACTCTCTCAGTACGGACCCTCTGACAGTGCTGCAGTCCCTCAGTACTGATCTCCTGACAGTGCAGCACTCCCTCAGTACTGACCCTCTGACAGTGCAGCACTCCCTCAGTACTGACCGTCTGACAGTGCTGCACTCCCTCAGTACTGACCCTCTGACAGTGCTACACTCCCTCTGTTCTGACCCTCTGACAGTGCAGCACTCCCTCAGTACTGACCCTCTGACAGTGCAGCACTCCCTCAGTACTGACCCTCCGACAGTGCAACTCTCCCTCAGTACTGACCCTCCAACAGTGCAGCACTCCCTCAGTACTGACCCTCTGACAGTGCAGCACTCCCTCATTACTGACCCTCTGACAGTGCAGCACTCCCTCAGTACTGACCCTCTGACAGTGCTCTACTCGTTCATACTGATCCCCTAACAGTGCAGCACTCACTCAGTACTGACCCTCTGACAGTGCAGCACTCCTTCAGGATGGACCCTCGGACAGTGCAACACTCCCTCAGTACTGACCCTCTGACAGTGCAGCACTCCCTCAGTACTGACCCCCTGACAGTGCATCACTCCCTCTGTACTGACCGACTGACAGTGCAGCACTCTCTCAGTACAGACCCTCTGACAGTCCTGCACTTCCTCAATTCTGACCCTCTGACAGTGCAGCACTCCCTCTGTACTGACCCTCTGACAGTGCTGCACTCCCTCAGTACTGATCTCCTGACAGTGCAGCAATCCCTCATTACTTCCCCTCCGACAGTGCTGCACTCCCTCAGTTCTGACCCTTTGACTTTGCAGCACTCCCTCAGTACTGACCCTCTGACAGTGCAGCACTCCCTCAGTACTGATCTCCTGACAGTGCAGCACTCCCTCAGTACTTCCCCTCCGACAGTGCTGCACTCCCTCACTGCTGGCCCTCTGACAGTGCAGCACTCCCTCAGTACTGACCCTCTGACAGTGCAGCACTCCCTCAGGACTGACCCTCTGACAGTGCATCACTCTCTCAGTACTGACCTTTTAAAAGTGCAGCCCTCCCTCAGTACTGACCCCCTGTCAGTGCAGCACTCCCTCAGTACTGACCCACTGACAGTGCAGCACTCTCTCAGTACGGACCCTCTGACAGTGCTGCACTCCCTCAGTACTGATCTCCTGACAGTGCAGCACTCCCTCAGTACTGACCCTCTGACAGTGCAGCACTCCGTCATTACTGACCCTCTGACAGTGCAGCACTCCCTCAGTACTGACCCTCTGACAGTGCAGCACTCCGTCATTACTGACCATCTGACAGTGCAGCACTCCCTCAGTTCTGACCCTCTGACATTGCAGCACTCCCACAGTACTGACCCTCTGACAGTGCAGCACTCCCTCAGTACTGATCTCCTGACTGTGCAGCACTCCCTCAGTACTTCCCCTCCGACAGTGCTGCACTCCCTCAATGCTGGCCCTCTGACAGTGCAGCACTCCCTCATTGCTGACCCTCTGACAGTGCAGCACTCCATCAGCACTGACCCTCTGACAGTGCAGCACTCCGTCAGCACTTACCCTCTGACAGTGCAGTCCTCCCTCAGTACTGACCCTCTGACAGTGCAGCACTCTCTCAGTACGGACCCTCTGACAGTGCTGCCCTCCTTCAGTACTGACCCTCTGACAGTGCAGCACTCCCTCATTACTGACCCTCTGACAGTGCAGCACTCCCTCAGTACTGACCTTCTGACAGTGCTCTACTCGGTCAGTACTGATCCCCTGACAGTGCAGCACTCACTCAGTACTGACCCTCTGACAGTGCAGTACTCCTTCCGGACTGACAACCCTGACAGGGCAGCACTCCCTCAGTACTGACCCTCTGACAGTGCAGCACTCCCTCAGTACTGATCTCCTGACAGTGCAGCACTCCCTCAGTACTTCCCCTCCGACAGTGCTGCACTCCCTCACTGCTGGCCCTCTGACAGTGCAGCACTCCCTCAGTACTGACCCTCTGACAGTGCAGCACTCCCTCAGGACTGACCCTCTGACAGTGCATCACTCTCTCAGTACTGACCTTTTAAAAGTGCAGCCCTCCCTCAGTACTGACCCCCTGTCAGTGCAGCACTCCCTCAGTACTGACCCACTGACAGTGCAGCACTCTCTCAGTACGGACCCTCTGACAGTGCTGCACTCCCTCAGTACTGATCTCCTGACAGTGCAGCACTCCCTCAGTACTGACCCTCTGACAGTGCAGCACTCCGTCATTACTGACCCTCTGACAGTGCAGCACTCCCTCAGTACTGACCCTCTGACAGTGCAGCACTCCGTCATTACTGACCCTCTGACAGTGCAGCACTCCCTCAGTTCTGACCCTCTGACATTGCAGCACTCCCACAGTACTGACCCTCTGACAGTGCAGCACTCCCTCAGTACTGATCTCCTGACTGTGCAGCACTCCCTCAGTACTTCCCCTCCGACAGTGCTGCACTCCCTCACTGCTGGCCCTCTGACAGTGCAGCACTCCCTCATTGCTGACCCTCTGACAGTGCAGCACTCCATCAGCACTGACCCTCTGACAGTGCAGCACTCCGTCAGCACTTACCCTCTGACAGTGCAGTCCTCCCTCAGTACTGACCCTCTGACAGTGCAGCACTCTCTCAGTACGGACCCTCTGACAGTGCTGCCCTCCTTCAGTACTGACCCTCTGACAGTGCAGCACTCCCTCAGTACTGACCATCTGACAGTGCTGTACTCCCTCAGTACTGACCCTCTGACAGTGCAGCACTCCCTCAGTACTGACCCTCAGACAGTGCAGCACTCCCTCATTACTGACCCTCTGACAGTGCAGCACTCCCTCAGTACTGACCTTCTGACAGTGCTCTACTCGGTCAGTACTGATCCCCTGACAGTGCAGCACTCACTCAGTACTGACCCTCTGACAGTGCAGTACTCCTTCCGGACTGACAACCCTGACAGGGCAGCACTCCCTCAGTACTGACCCACTGACAGTGCTGCACTCCCTCAGTACTGATCTCCTGACAGTGCAGCACTCCCTCAGTACTGATCTCCTGACAGTGCAGCATTCCCTCAGTACTTACCCACCGACAGTGCTGCACTCCCTCATGGCTGACCCTCTGACAGTGCAGCACTCCATCAGCACTGAGCCTCTGACAGTGCAGCACTCCGTCAGCACTTACACTCTGACAGTGCAGCACTCCGTCACCACTTACACTCTGACAGTGCAGCACTCCCTCCGTACAGACCGTCTGACACTGCAGCACTCCCTCAGTACTGACCCTCTGACAGTGCAGCAATCCCTGACTACTGACCGTCTGACAGTGCAGCACTCCCTCAGTACTGACCCTCTGACAGTGCAGCACTCCCTCAGTACTGACCATCTGACAGTGCAGGACTCTCTCCGTACTGACCCTCTTACAGTGCTGTACTCCCTCAGTACTGACCCTCTGACAGTGCAGCACTCCCTCAGTACTGACCCTCAGACAGTGCAGCACTCCCTCATTACTGACCCTCTGACAGTGCAGCACTCCCTCAGTACTGACCCTCTGACAGTGCTGCACTCCCTCAGTACTGATCTCCTGACAGTGCAGCACTCCCACAGTACTGACCCTCTGACAGTGCAGCACTCCCTCAGTACTGATCTCCTGACTGTGCAGCACTCCCTCAGTACTTCCCCTCCGACAGTGCTGCACTCCCTCACTGCTGGCCCTCTGACAGTGCAGCACTCCCTCATTGCTGACCCTCTGACAGTGCAGCACTCCATCAGCACTGACCCTCTGACAGTGCAGCACTCCGTCAGCACTTACCCTCTGACAGTGCAGTCCTCCCTCAGTACTGACCCTCTGACAGTGCAGCACTCCCTCAGGACTGACCCTCTGACAGTGCATCACTCTCTCAGTACTGACCCTCTAACAGTGCAGCACTCTCTCAGTACGGACCCTCTGACAGTGCTGCCCTCCCTCAGTACTGACCCTCTGACAGTGCAGCACTCCCTCAGTACTGACCATCTGACAGTGCTGTACTCCCTCAGTACTGACCCTCTGACAGTGCAGCACTCCCTCAGTACTGACCCTCAGACAGTGCAGCACTCCCTCATTACTGACCCTCTGACAGTGCAGCACTCCCTCAGTACTGACCCTCTGACAGTGCTGCACTCCCTCAGTACTGATCTCCTGACAGTGCAGCACTCCCTCAGTACTGACCCTCTGACAGTGCAGCACTCCATCATTACTGACCCTCTGACAGTGCAGCACTCCCTCAGTACTTCCCCTCCGACAGTGCTGCACTCCCTCACTACTGGCCCTCTGACAGTGCAGCACTCCCTCTTTGCTGACCCTCTGACAGTGCAGCACTCCATCAGCACTGACCCTCTGACAGTGCAGCACTCCGTCAGCACTTACCCTCTGACAATGCAGTCCTCTCTCAGTACTGACCCTCTGACAGTGCAGCACTCCCTCAGTACTGATCTCCTGACTGTGCAGCACTCCCTCAGTACTGACCCTCTGACAGTGCAGCACTCCCTCAGTACTGACCTTCTGACAGTGCAGCACTCCTTCAGTACTGATCTCCTGACAGTGCAGCACTCCCTCAGTACTGACCCTCTGACAGTGCAGCACTCCCTGAGTACTGACCGTCTGACAGTGCAGCACTCCCTCAGTACTGACCCTCTGACAGTGCAGCACTCCCTCAGTACTGACCATCTGACAGTGCAGGACTCTCTCCGTACTGACCCTCTGACAGTGCTGTACTCCCTCAGTACTGACCCTCAGACAGTGCAGCACTCCCTCAGTACTGACCCTCAGACAGTGCAGCACTCCCTCATTACTGACCCTCTGACAGTGCAGCACTCCCTCATTACTGACCCTCTGACAGTCCTCTACTCGGTCAGTACTGACCCCTGACAGTGCAGCACTCACTCAGTACTGACCCTCTGACAGTGCAGCACTCCTTCAGGACTGACCCCCTGACAGTGCAGCACTCCCTCAGTACTGACCCTCTGACAGTGCTGCACTCCCTCATGGCTGACCCTCTGACAGTGCAGCACTCCATCAGCACTGAGCCTCTGACAGTGCAGCACTCCGTCAGCACTTACCCTCTGACAGTGCAGCACTCCCTCAGTACTGACCCTCTGACAGTGCAGCACTCCCTCCGTACAGACCGTCTGACACTGCAGCACTCCCTCAGTACCGACCATCTGATATTGCTGCACTCCCTCAGTACTGATCTCCTGACAGTGCAGCACTCCGTCATAACTGACCCTCTGACAGTGTAGCACTCCCTCATTTCTGACCCTCTGACATTGAAGCACTCCCTCAGTACTGACCCTCTGACAGTGCAGCACTCCCTCAGTACTGATCTCCTGACAGTGCAGCACTCCCTCATTGCTGACCCTCTGACAGTGCAGCACTCCATCAGCACTGTCCCTCTGACAGTGCAGCACTCCGTCAGCACTTACCCTCTGACAGTGCAGTCCTCCCTCAGTACTGACCCTCTGACAGTGCAGCAATCCCTCAGGACTGACCCTCTGACAGTGCATCACTCTCTCAGTACTGACCCTTTGACAGTGCAGCACTACCTCAGTACTGACCCTCTGACAGAGCAGCACTCTCTCAGTACGGACCCTCTGACAGTGCTGCACTCCTTCAGTACTGATATCCTGACAGTGCAGCCCTCCCTCAGTACTGACCCTCTGACAGTGCTGCACTCCCTCAGTACTGATCTCCTGCCAGTGCAGCACTCCCTCAGTACTGACCCTCTGAAAGTGCAGCACTCCGTCATTACTGACCATCTGACAGTGCAGCACTCCCTCAGTTCTGACCCTCTGACAGTGCAGCACACCCTCAGTACTGAACCTCTGACAGTGCAGCACTCCCTCAGTACTGACCGTCTGAGAGTGCAGCACTCCCTCAGTACTGACCCTCTGACACTGCTGCACTCCCTCAGTACTGATCTCCTGACAGTGCAGCACTCCCTCAGTACTGACCCTCTGACAGTGCTGTACACCCTCAGTACTGACCCTCTGATAGTGCAGCACTCCGTCATTACTGACCCTCTGACAGTGCAGCTTTCCCTCAGTTCTGACCTTCTGACAGTGCTACACTCCCTCTGTTCTGACCCTCTGACAGTGCAGCACTCCCTCAGTACTGACCCTCTGAAAGTGCAGCACTCCCTCAGTACTGACTCTCAGACAGTGCAGCACTCCCTCAGTACTGACACTCTGGCAGTGCAGCAATCCATCAGCACTGACCCTCTGACAGTGCAGCACTCCGACAGCACTTACCCTCTGACAGTGAAGCCCTCCCTCAGTACTGACCCTCTGACAGTGCAGCACTCCCTCAGGACTGACCCTCTGACAGTGCATCACTCTCTCAGTACTGACCCTTTGACAGTGCAGCACTCCCTCAGTACTGACCCTGTGACAGTGCAGCACTCTCTCAGTACGGACCCTCTGACAGTGCTGCAGTCCCTCAGTACTGATCTCCTGACAGTGCAGCACTCCCTCAGTACTGACCCTCTGACAGTGCAGCACTCCCTCAGTACTGACTGACTGACAGTGCTGCACTCCCTCAGTACTGACCCTCTGACAGTGCTACACTCCCTCTGTTCTGACCCTCTGACAGTGCAGCACTCCCTCAGTACTGACCCTCTGAAAGTGCAGCACTCCCTCAGTACTGACCCTCAGACAGTGCAGCACTCCCTCAGTACTGACCCTCTGACAGTGCAGAACTCCCTCAGTACTGACCCTCTGACAGTGCAGCACTCCCTCATTACTGACCCTCTGACAGTGCAGCACTCCCTCAGTACTGACCCTCTGACAGTGCTCTACTCGTTCACTACTGATCCCCTAACAGTGCAGCACTCACTCAGTACTGACCCTCTGACAGTGCAGCACTCCTTCAGGATGGACCCTCGGACAGTGCATCACTCCCTCAGTACTGACCCTCTGACAGTGCAGCACTCCCTCAGTACTGACCCCCTGACAGTGCATCACTCCCTCTGTACTGACCGACTGACAGTGCAGCACTCTCTCAGTACAGACCCTCTGACAGTCCTGCACTTCCTCAATTCTGACCCTCTGACAGTGCAGCACTCCCTCTGTACTGACCCTCTGACAGTGCTGCACTCCCTCAGTACTGATCTCCTGACAGTGCAGCACTCCCTCATTACTTCCCCTCCGACAGTGCTGCACTCCCTCAGTTCTGACCCTCTGACAGTGCAGCACTCCCTCAGTACTGACCCTCTGACAGTGCAGCACTCCCTCAGTACTGATCTCCTGACAGTGCAGCACTCCCTCAGTACTTCCCCTCCGACAGTGCTGCACTCCCTCACTGCTGGCCCTCTGACAGTGCAGCACTCCCTCAGTACTGACCCTCTGACAGTGCAGCACTCCCTCAGGACTGACCCTCTGACAGTGCATCACTCTCTCAGTACTGACCTTTTAAAAGTGCAGCCCTCCCTCAGTACTGACCCCCTGTCAGTGCAGCACTCCCTCAGTACTGACCCACTGACAGTGCAGCACTCTCTCAGTACGGACCCTCTGACAGTGCTGCACTCCCTCAGTACTGATCTCCTGACAGTGCAGCACTCCCTCAGTACTGACCCTCTGACAGTGCAGCACTCCGTCATTACTGACCCTCTGACAGTGCAGCACTCCCTCAGTACTGACCCTCTGACAGTGCAGCACTCCGTCATTACTGACCCTCTGACAGTGCAGCACTCCCTCAGTTCTGACCCTCTGACAGTGCAGCACTCCCTCAGTACTGATCTCCTGACTGTGCAGCACTCCCTCAGTACTTCCCCTCCGACAGTGCTGCACTCCCTCACTGCTGGCCCTCTGACAGTGCAGCACTCCCTCATTGCTGACCCTCTGACAGTGCAGCACTCCATCAGCACTGACCCTCTGACAGTGCAGCACTCCGTCAGCACTTACCCTCTGACAGTGCAGTCCTCCCTCAGTACTGACCCTCTGACAGTGCAGCACTCCCTCAGGACTGACCCTCTGACAGTGCATCACTCTCTCAGTACTGACCCTCTAACAGTGCAGCACTCTCTCAGTACGGACCCTCTGACAGTGCTGCCCTCCTTCAGTACTGATCTCCTGACAGTGCAGCACTCCCTCAGTACTGACCGTCTGACAGTGCAGCACTCCCTCAGTACTGACCCTCTGACAGTGCTGCACTCCCTCAGTACTGATCTCCTGACAGTGCAGCACTCCCTCATTACTTCCCCTCCGACAGTGCTGCACTCCCTCAGTTCTGACCCTCTGACAGTGCAGCACTCCCTCAGTACTGACCCTCTGACAGTGCAGCACTCCCTCAGTACTGATCTCCTGACAGTGCAGCACTCCCTCAGTACTTCCCCTC